>NC_141023.1:55877500-56177500 GCF_052040795.2 Danio rerio
GCTCAGTACCTGGATGGGAGACCACATGGGAAAACAAGGTTGCTGTTGAAAGTGTTAGAGACACCAGCAGGGGGCACCCAACCTGTGATCTGTGTGAGTTCTAATGCCCCAGTAAAAGTAAAGAGGTCATTAAAAGTCCCATGGCACTTCTCGTAAAGAGCAGGGGTGTAACCCCTGTGTTCTGGCCAAAGTCCCTCAATTGGCCCCTTATGATCATGGCCTCCCAATCATCCACATCCACCAAATTGGCTGCATCACTGTCTTTTCAAACCACCAATAGCTGGTGTGAGGTGAGCGCACTGGCATTGTTGTCCTGTGGCTGCCGTCGCATCATCCAAGTGGATTCTGCACACTGGTGGTGGTGTAAGGAGAACCCCTCATGATTATGAAGCGCTTTGGGTATACGCGCTATATGAATACACATTACATATGTTTCACAATATTTAATACATACAGTACACATCTAATTATATGCAAGCTAAAATAAGGTTTAGATTACATTAAATAATTAACACTGGGCATCGAAGCACTGGATGGAGAATACAGCAGACCAGCAAAAGACCAAAGACCAGGTGTAATTGTTGGTACGGAGAACGCAGTCAGAGAAAAAAACTAATCCAACAGCGAATTCAGTTTCAGAGATGGATCCACAGCAGCCACAAGTCAAAATAGGCAGTGAACAAGAGAGGACAGATCAGAGCTTGACACAGCAGGACTACACAAATGACCACTGATGTCTTATTTAGCAAGAAGAAATAAAGCACTACTCATGTCTCCTCTGTCGTTGTTAAATGAGATGCTGAACAGTCTGTTGAAATTTAAACTGTCCATTGAAGTCAAGTAAATGTTGTACAGTGGTCATCCACGCCGCCTAAGCATAACCTAAAGCAACGGCTGTTTAAATGGCAATATTATAACACCATGCCTGCAACACCTCCCTGTAGGTGTGGAACCTGAAACAGATGCCCGAGCCACCTCAGCTGACTTCTCTCAATATGGAGGAGCAGCAGCTCTACTCCGAAGTCTACCATAGGTGAGATTAGGCACATAGATTGATCGGTAAATCAAGCGCTTTGCCTTTTGGTTCAGCTCCTTCTTTACCACAATGGACCGCTGCCTGTCAGTCTCATGTTCCATCCTCCCTCACTCGTGAATAAAACCCCAAGTCACTTGAACTCCTTCACCTTCCTCCAATCTGGAGATGACAAACCACCTTTTTCCGTATTTTTATGCTTAGGCCTGGTTTATTCATGCTAAATCATGCACTCCCACTAGATTAACATATTTTTCTTCAAGAACAGCAACTGATTTGATTCCTCATAGAGGTGAGCACAAACTCCTCTGAGCACTTATGATGTCTCCAGCAGTGGTCAACATTAGTTATCTACTTATCAAATTAAAAAGTAATTTCTATAGTTTATTTCCCTTATATTTTCAGCCAAACTTTTATCTTTTATCTGTACATTTAGATTAATGTCAATACTTACCCCAGAGTATTGACAATATATCGGCATATCGATTTATACTACAAACCGGTGTGTTCATAACTGTACATAAAAATATTATATATATTAGAAATAGGTTTTTAAAACTATTATGCTTAGAAATGTGCTGAAACAATCTTCCCTCCATTAAACAGAAATTGGGGAAAAAAATAAACAGGGGCGCTAATAATTCAGGGGGGCTAATAATTCTGACTTTAACTTTATATATATATATATATATATATATATATATATATATATATATATAATAAAAAAATATCAGTTTGCAACATCAAGAAGTGTAACAAGCTGTTTTTAACATCTAAAGATCATAAAAGAGATTTTAATATGCTCATACGAGAAGAATAAGGTCAACATGGAGGGTGAGAGAGCTCTTGGATTTCATCTAAAATACTTACATTTGTGCTCTGAAGGTCAAAGAATGAAGGGGTCAGGAGTTTGGAATGGCATGATGGTGAGTAATGAATAACAGAATTTTCAATGTTGAGTGAACTAACCCTTTAATGACTCCTACTTGTGGCTTCTTGATTTAAGCTAATTTGTGCAGAACATCAGTCCTGCTTCTGACTATGATGCTCATATATTGTTTAAAGACATGTGGAAGTTCTTACTTCACCTCTGTCTTCCTAGCTTGTGACTCCCTGAACTGTGAAATCCAGGATTTATCAAAGCCACTTCTGTGTGAGATGCAGTGGGGCAACAAAACCATTTCTACAGAGGAGAGACAGCCTTCAGTTCCCTTCACAAATTATGAAGTCTTAGACTAACTGTCTGTTCTATATCAATATAATACTTTGAAACCACATAATACTTTCTAACTTGTTTTCAAAAATAACACTGCACATTGTTATATACTGCATAAAACTTTAAGGTAGAATGTGGTCTGTTCTAGGCAGCTTCGAGAAGTTACCATAGTTCTCATAAGGATTTAAAGGGGCAGTTCACCCAATAATTACTTTTTCGTCATCATTTACTCAATGTTCACTTGTTTTAAACCTGATTGAGTTTCTTTCTTCTGTTAAACACAAAAGAAGATATTTTGAAGAATGATGAAAACTGGTCATTATTGACTTCCATGTCTTTTTTTTCCTTATTTTGTGGGATGTAAATACTTAAAGTACTTTTTGGTATTTTGACTTTACCCAGTAACAATTTAAATGGACTACTCATACTTTTACCTTAGTACATTTCTGTAAAAACAGTACTTTTTCTGAATTTTATTTCTAAATTAATTTCGAGAGGATTATATGCTTATGATTGCTTGTAGCCGGACGATCAGATGATTCCTAAACCACTATGAATACCCCAAGTTCCATAAAACAGCCATCTTCGTTTGGAAGAATCCCCATCCACCCCAACTCCTCCTCCTTTCCTGGATGGGTGGCACAGTGGCCCAGTGGTTAGCATTGTTGCCTTTCAGCAAGAACGTCACTGGTTCTAGTCCTTACCAAGCCAGCCAATGTTTCTCTGCAGGGTTCTCCCCGTACTCACGTGGTTTTCCCCCGGGTTCCTCCCACCGTCCAAAAACATGCAACTTAAGTTAATCGACTATTTAAAATCAGCACCATAGACATGCTCCAAGTAAGTAGTTATCTCTTAAGAGCTACCCCTATCTGTTCATTAGCTACTACAGCAGGGGAGTTCTTGAGATCTACCTGAGCTCAAACTCCCCTCTCTCCTTGCAAATGGGAGGGAGCCCTGGGCTTGAGGATCCTGTGAGCTCATAACTCTCTCCCAGGACAGCATGCCAAACAAACTTTATAATCAATCATCAGCTAAGTTTAAACTCTTGAATCTTCATTTAATTTAAAATAAAACAAATGACATCGGTAACACTTTATAATAACTACACACCATGAATCATTTATCAAGCATTAGCATCTAGTGAATTCATTATCTGTTAAGCATTAACTCTACATTAATAAACATTAGTAAGCAGTTTATAACTGCAGCTACAAATGCTCTATTTTTGACTTACAAACACATGTATAATGTGCCTAATAGCTGTATTTTCATACTGTTAATGATTTATTTTTCATTACTAAATTAAGTATTGCATTATTTACAAAGCAGTTATATAAGCATATTTGTTGTTTTTCAGGATCATTCAGAATGAGTAAGATTAATAAACTATTCAAATAAACATTACTAAATCTTATTTTTCAGGCATTTACTCATAGTTCATTTGTATGTTAAGAAATGGTTTATTAACTCAACTTCATCCAGTTTTGTGAGCTAATCTAAAGTGAGGACTATTAATGGTTTAAAAATCCCTTATAAATGACAATTAAAGACTCGTTTAATTTCTAAACAGGAAAAAAAGAACATAAACAACTTTATTCATTCCTGTTCGTTTGAAGATGCACAAATGAAACTGTTCTTCAAATGAAAAATAAATCTTTGCAACCTTATCTAAAATAAAAATGACTGTACAGTTAAAACATTGCATCTTTTGTATTGTTAAGTTAAATATAAATATAATATCGTTGTTGTTTTTTCCGGTTTTGTGTCATATTTTGACACTCCTGTTATTTGGCAATATTTAAACTTTTTTTAGAAAAGATTGCAAAGATTATTGTTCATTTAATTCTAAGCCTTATTTGTGATTTATAAGGGATTTATAAAGCATAAATAGTCCTCACATTAGATGAGGTCACGAAACTGGATGAAGTTAATAAAGCATGTATTAACATACGTAGTAACCATTAATTTATGACTGAATAATAATATGTATAAATGGTAATGTGAATAGTTTATTGATCATTTATTAACTCATTCTGAAAGATCCTAAAAACCACCAACTATTCTTAAATACATATGGTTTGTAAATAATGGAATATTTAATTTAGTAATAAAAAATAAATCATTAACAAAATATGAAAGTACAGCTATTAGGCACATTATACATGTGTTTGCAAGCCAAAATAGAGCATTTGTAGCTGCAGTTATAAGCTTACTAACATTTATTAATGTAGAGTTAATGCTTAACAGATAATGAATTCACTAGATGCTAATGATTAACAAATTATTCATAGTGTGTAGTTATTATAAATTGTTACCATTGCATTTTTACATTTTCTTCCATCTTTTATGCACATTAAATAGGGAAAACAGAGGTAGAGGTAAACTGGTGGGATTAACAAGCAAGAACCAACATCATTTCAGCTTAAAGGCTTAAATTTTTATTTATTCTTTAAAGTACTTTATAAAAAAGTATTAGTTATTAAAAGTTCCTTTTCTGCATAAAACAACAAAAAAGTCTTCATTTTCAGCATGATTATTATCATTTTTAGACAACAGAATACTTGCGTTATCGTTTTAGATGAGAGAGAGAGAGAGAAGAGAGAGAGAGAGAGAAAGAGAGAGAGAGTGTGTGAGAGAGAGAGAGAGAGAGAGAGAGAGAAACCCATATTTACTAGAATGACTGAATGATTTTCAGTCAAAACTAATGAAAACATTTGTTTTTCTGGCCCATTGAAATGCACAAAAAGAAAAATCTTTAAATGGTGATGTTTTGACTTTGGAATAAATGTTATTGTGTTATTAATATTTTACTCAAATCCATACCTAATAAATAAAAAATAAATCTAGAGAACTGTCAAGTGGTCTCTTGTTGTTTAATGATTAGCTGTCTGTTTCATATACCGACAGAATGCTCATGATTGAGTGCAAATAAAATAGTTTTGAGATCCCAAAGAAACACAAAATGAACGTTCCCTGTTAAAACTAGTTGCAAATAATGCTTAGAAGTGACTACATTTTTAATATACATTGAGAATTATATCATGTAATAATGTGGCTAAAGGCCATCATCCTCTATCATTTTCTTTGCACTTGTTGCACTTGATACATTTTTTGAGGATTTTTTTTTTTTTTTGGAAAAAAATTACCAAAACTTGTGACAATGACTTTATATTATTTATTTTACTTCGTTTTTAAGCACAATTCGGTAAGGTGGGGGAATAAAATAATAATTCCCTATCTTGTTTTTAATAAGGGTATTTTTACATTTTGGGTGAACTCGACCAGGTTAAAAATGCACTGCTAGAGTGGCCCCAAAACCCCCGCCGCACTGCATCATACTGACATCTAGTGGTAGCAATGCGGCCTAATAATCTTTAGGTTGCTGTCGATGATCTTCATGCAAAAAATAAATAAATTTATTAATTAATTAATAAAAAAGAAAAAGCGGATCATAGAAACATACACCTACCCTTCATGATAATGTAACTACTGTGTGCTGTGCACGGTTTCAACCCTTGGCAGGTCTTTTATGGAAAGCATGTGCTGTCATGAATAATTAAGAAGCAGGCTCTTCTCACAGGATAACAAAACTCAGCTATGAATAATAATGAGAAACTGATGCGTCATCAATCACCTAGCAGTTGAGTGCTACGTCACTGATTTTGATCCCTATTTATTTTTTTAATTATGTTTCATATTCATGTATAAATTCTCTAACAACAAAAAAACGTGTTTTACTGTGTTTTATAAGGAACTAAAAAAATACTTTTGCATTATTCAGCATAGTGCTAATCAAAAAGCCATTAAAACTGTGCAACTGTGTTTTAAATTTTTTGATTAATGTAAAGGTCCTGCTTATTTGTATTTGTAAGAATTTTAGTTAATTATTTATACTCTTGTTTTTATGTTTGTTTATTTATTTATTGTTGTTATCATTTACTTTCTATCACCTTGACATTGTTTTGTTTACTGTATTGTCATGTATCTGTTGTTTAAAGCTTAATAAAAATATATTTATATGTATTAAAAAATTTGCATTACACAGACCAAGCTTACCAGGTGTATGCAAAGCACTTGATTCGTGGTTCAAATTCAATCTTCAATGCTAATTTCACCCTCACGCTCCATCATGCTAACATCAACAACTTACAAGACAAGTTTTTACCTCGATGAGAAATTTTGTCGAGATTTAATCTCGCGAGATCTCGTGACACCCTTAAAATTAAGAGTTAATTTTAAGGTATCTCGCGGCCCACCTGCAGGATAGCTGAGGCCCACTGGTTGAGAATCCCTGCATTACACTACTGAGTAAAAACAGGTCATTTTTGCATTGTTTAGATCAAATTCCCTTATTTTTATTTAAAAATAAAAAACATTATTTTTACATTTACAGAAGAGTTTTGCATTTTGGGTTTTCTGGATTTTCATAAAGTGTTTATTTTCCAGTCTAATGTAAATAAAACCTCCAAAAGGCACTTTCAAGTTTTCTTTTTTTTCGAACTTTAGAAAGCTTGAAAGCTTGAACTTTAGAAAGCTTGAAAGCTTATTAAAACTTTAGAAAGCTTGAAAGCTTATTATAAACCTTATATAAACCAAACTTCTGTTTTATTCATGAAGTATTCATTGAAGTTTTACAGAGAAATATGTACATATTTGCCACATTCTACAAAAAAAAGTTTCATTATTTTTTAATTATAGAGCGATAAAATTGATTCCCAAAATCTCTTGTGTAAAATCTTTTGACCCTAATGTCATTTTGAACCTGACTTTATCTAATGTTCAAATATATTTGTGCACATAGTTTTCTTTCTCTTAAATGTTCATTCAATCATTTTCTTTTCTAATCTAGGATCGCCACAGCAGAATGAACCGCTAACTTATCCAGCATATGTTTTACGCAACCCATCACTGGGAAACACCCATACAAGTTGTACACTACAGACAATTTAGCTCACGCAATTCACCTATAGTGCATGTCTTTGGACTGTGGGGGAAACCGCAGCACCCGGAGGAAACCCACACGAACGCAGGGAGACCATGCAAACTCCACACAGAAACGCCAACTGACCCAGCGGAGGCTCGAACCAGCTACCTTCTTGCTGAAAGGCGACAGCACTACCTACTGCGTATTCCACACGTCATTTCATTCATTTATTTATTTTTTATTTTTTTATTTATTGTTGGAAAATCCAACATGTTGAAAACTTGTATCCGTTGATTTCTATAGTATTTGTTTTTCCTACGATAGTCAGTAGTTACAGGTTTCCAACATTCTCCAAAATATCTCATTTTTTCAACAAAAGAAACTCATAAGGGTTTGTGACAAATGAGGAAACATAACAGAATTTATGGCATAGTGACAGAAGAAAAAACAAACAGATATCAAATAATGAAACAAGTAGGCCTACTCATGATGGGAAGTAACTGTGAGCGTTTTCATTTATGGGTGAACTACCCCTTTTAAACAATATTTTAGAAAACAAAACAAAGTGCTCCTAAAATTATGAATTGATTTGGATAATTTATAGTTTTTCTTTCTGTTCGCTTGTCTCCTATTCACAATGTAGTTTTTCAGCATTCAATCAACTGTCCTTCCACCATGTCTGTAGTTTTATTGAACTTTTGTAGTTCTCGAGTGATCCGCATCTCCTCCGCCAATTAACGCTATTATCAGTAGAAAAAAAACATCTCTTCGAATACCTATATCAGAATAGTACTATCGGTTATGATTTGTGACACACTAAAGCACATGTCAGAAACTTTAGAGCGAGAAAACGCAAGCTTAAACATAACAACACATCCAACACAGACCGGAAGTTAACGGTATTCTCCAGCAAAATAAAAGTTGAGGTCTCCTCGCTTTATTTCCGGTTTGTCCACGGTACCAAGTTGCATGCACAGTTTGGATTTATTGTTTCGGTGAATGACCTTACGTTTCTCAGCCAGCGTCTTTTTCATTGCATGCAAACAAAGAAGCGAATGTTAAAGATGTCAAAATCGCTGTCGTTCCGGTTGCGGCTTAGTTCCGTGATGGAACTAATGACTAAAACGGCAATGGAAGAAATATGCAAAATTGTAGACAGCGATTTTGCGTTTTTACGACAAGAACTGTCTCGCGTCATGAGCGAAAACGCAGCTCTTAAAGACAAAATGCTGTGTGTCGGGAGCGAAAGGCGAGACGAACGCACGCGCATCACAAAGAAAGGAGCGCGCGCGGCATCCACAACACACCGGTCCGTTTGTGTGCAAACCGAGGAAGGTAAACGCACGCTCTGCTGGATAGTTTTGTTTGCAAGTGTTTGCTGGACAGTTGTCTGTGTGTGCTCTGCAGTGATTTTAATGCATGTATGTCTCCCGACAGGAGAGCATCCCTCCATTAAAGGGATTTTTGGAAAGGACTGGTGCTCCAGTTTGTGGGATCGGAGGAATGAGTCCAGAGGAGATGAGATGGCGATCGACGTCGACTTGTACTCTGTGTCGCCTTATAAGGTTACTTTAATGGTTACTTTGATTCAACTTTTTCACCGCTAAATGTGCTTCAAAAGATATGCGTTACACAGATTAATCTGTTAGTGTGAAATATTCAAAGGAATGTGCATAAGCTTGGGTTTGTCGGAGGATGAAAGAGTCAATGGTTGTAAAGATGCAACAAAACAAAAATTTACTATAAAAAGTAGGTTTTCGGTCACTTTTAAATTCTTTAATAAAGACATAACTCACACATCAAACATGATAATTTACTCAATCATCCTCAAGTGGTTACAAACGTTTACTTTTGTGTTTCTTTTTTTCTTTTGAACACAAAAGAAGAAATTTTGAAAAATGTTTAAAATTGGTAACATTGACATCCACGGTAGGAAAAACACATTATGGATGACTATTATGGTTTAAAACTTTTTTTTTTTAGAAATATATTCTGTTAAACAGAAATAGGTCTGTAAATAAGTTTGTGACAGGTCAATGGGAGTAAATGTTGCTTTTTATGGTAAAAAAAAAAAAAAAAGTTATTTTGGTGAATTCAATTCCTTGGTTCAAAACATTTTATACTATGTGCATATATTATCATGAAAAGGACACCATAAAAGAAAATACACCCTTCTCCAGGTTGTTGTTTGACAAGATGATAAATGGTGCAGTGACTATCCCAATTACATTTGTTCTTTAATTTTCTTTTTTCTTAATAAAAATACTGTAGCATTTCATTTGTCATGTACCCTTGAACTTCATTTGGCAGATTTCAGTATCTTTCACTTGGACATTCTCATGGTTGCGTAAAGTAACACTGGAGTCAGAGACAATGCAGTGCTCAATGAAATATATATATATTTTTGTATTCTTGCCTTTATTAAAGGGATAGGACAATATTTCAGACAGAAAGTGAAGTGGGAGAGACAGAGGAGGGTAGGGACGAGAAATGTCCTTGAGCCTGGATTTGAACTCGGGGCGTCCTGAAGTGCTACTGCACCATATGTCAGTGGACTCAGCGCACTTACCACTAGGCTATTGCGGCAGCATAGTTATAATTTTGACAGTAGTGCACACAATAGAAAATGATAAAGAAACACAGTCTTGTGCTTTTTGTGACTGTATTATTAGAAAATTTTACACACATACACACATACTTATGCAGTAGTTTTAAATAATTGCAAACCATTTTATTCAGCACACTTGTTTTTTTATATTCTTCCTTTTTCTTCTTCTTCAGTTGCTTCTTTTTATTTTTATTATTATAGGTGAAAATTGTCCGAGAACATTACTGGCTTGAGACCTCCAGTCTTCCTCTTTCATTGATTCTTAGTCTAAAAACATTTTCTGATGCTGCTCGATGTTGCAATCTTGTAATTTCTTGTATTATTTGTGTGTCTTGACATAAACACAACTGTTGTTTAGCAAGTAGTTTGATTGTTTTCTGGCATTTATTATTTTTAATAAATCACATTCAAATGAATCGTAAGTTCTAAAACAATCACAGAAAAGAGCTTACCTCTGCATTGCAGAATAAGTTTAACAGATGTTTTGCAAGCCAAGAAAATCAAAAGAATCTAAAGTTTTATCAGATATCAATTTGTCATTGGTGTCAACATTATTTTAGCGCTACACAAAATTAGTTTTGCATTTATCTTCAATGTACCAATTTCTGACTGTGAACAAGTGACCTATTTTCATGACCTTTCCAGTCTTCATGATTTTTTTCAATCATTATAATTATGCTACTAAACTTTGTAATTTTCTGAAGTGTAAAAGAATGTTTAATTTAATAAGACACCACCAGAGGATTTGAAATTAATCCAGTTCTACAGTCTTGAGTAAATAAAATAAAAGAATAATGTTTTTCATGATCACAGCACAAAGAACAAACCAACCTGGTCATAATCAAAGAGGAGAATTTCGAAGTGGATGACTATCCCAGTTGTACAGGTAACGTCCTTCATTACTGCCAGATCTCCAATCCTAGTTTAGGCACATTTATTTTGTATCACCATTTAGTTTGAGCTATTTTTAATATTTCAACAGGAACGCCTCCCCAAGCTTCAAGAGCAGAGCTGCCATCATTCGCATACGAGCCCTTCAAAAACAACTTTGTGTCTGGAGATTTCTCAGAAATGCAAAACTCTCCCTCCAGTTCATCTGATCAGCACCCTACAGAAGCTGCCACCGATGACGCTGTGGACCAGTTGATTGCACCAATAGACGACCCTTTGGAATATGATGGTCCATGTATTCTCACTTCTCAGCTTTCAGACGAGCACAATGACCTGTTTTCCTCTGAAGCCCAGGAGAACGAAGAAGCAGAAGTATATGCTGCGACCACTGCTGGACATCGTGTGAAAAGACAACGGGTACAGAAGCTGCCAAAGAGCATTAGCTATTATGATGACGAGAATTTGTTGCTTCTCCAAAACGCTGGCCAGAGGAAACAACGCTTTCCAAAGATCAAAACCAATGAGAAGTTTCGTTGTGAGGTCTGCGGAAGATGCTTTCATTCTAACACCAATCTCTTGGTCCACTACGCGGTCCACACAGGAGAAAAGCCTTATAAATGTAGCTTCTGTGAAAAGGGGTTTTCCCAGAAAGGAAATTTACAAGCTCACGAGCGCATCCATCGAGGAGAAAAACCTTTCAGCTGTGTCATCTGCGGCAGGAGCTTCACCCAGAAGGTCTGCCTGCGCAACCATGAACGCATCCACAGAGGAGAGAAACCTTTTACTTGTATGACCTGTGGAAAAGGGTTCACTCAGAAAGTCACCCTTCAGCAACACCTCGCTGTCCATGACAAAACAACAAAACGAGTCCGAAGGAAACCACGGAAAAACCACTGTGATTTAGACTTCAGCTTCATGTAGCATTTGCTCTTGCTTTCTCCATTGAGATTGCTGTAGTTGTGTATAATTAAGTAGTTTTTCTAATATCTCTGTGTGTAAAACTGTTGGTCAGAGGTGTCCAAACTGCATGGAGGGCTGGTGTCCTGCATGGTTTAGCTTTAACTTCAACACGCGTCAGTGGAACTTTCTAGTATACCTAGAAAGAGCTTGATTTAGCTGGTTCAGGTGTGTTTAATTGGGCTTGGAACTAAAATATGCAGGACACCGGCCCTCCAGGACCAAGTTTGGACACCCCTGCTGTAGGTTATAGCAGAAGTGTACACTCACCAGCCACTTTATTAGGTAATGCCTTGCTGGTACCAGGTTGAACCACATTTAGACGTCAGAACTGCCTTAATACGTTGTGACCAATTCAACAAGTGCTGGAAGTCTTCCCCAGAGGTATTGGTATTTATTGGTTTGATAACTTCACACAGTTGCTGCTGATTTGTTGGCATGTCCATGATCTGAATCTCATCTTTCAGTACATGCCAATGGTGCTCCATTGAGATCTAGAGACAGTTTCAGAGGACAGGTTTAGTGAAAACTCTTGAGTAGGTTAACCATCAAATAAGGGAAACGCATAGTTTTTGTTTTGTTTCAGAATGAAAGGCATGCCAAACCTGAGAAAGCAGAGTAACTGCTAGGTTACCGTGGTATCTTGCTCTATGGTCCTAACCTGGTCAGGAGCAGGTTTTCTTCAGCAACCCAGGGTTCTTTTACACTCCTCTTAAAGAGTAAGCTATGTTTAAATTCGTAGCTCCATTCATAAATGCATGCTGAAAAAGTCTTTTAAGTGTTTTACCATTGGAAATTTAAAGTTCTATCTGTGTTCTGAATGATTTTGAGATAATGAGCTTCAAAGTTTGAGTTCCATTTAGCAAACCGTATGTGTGTAGCATTTGTTTTTTTGTTTTTTTTTTTTGTTTTGTGTTTTTTTTTTTATAAAAACTCTTAATGTAAACAACTTATTTTAAAAAAATCCCATAATGTAAATAAGTTGTCATTTAATAAGAATATGTTAATAGCTTAATTTTGACAGAAATTATATGTGACGGTATATCAAAAACAAACATTTAAAAATTCTTCTCTAAATGTAATTTCTTTTTCGGAAGATGATATTGGACATTTAATCTTTTCCCAAGGTCATCAAAGTGCAGTTTACTTTGATTAAGATTATCTGCCAATGTAGTAAAAATAATTTGCATAAAAATTGGAAACATCGAAATGTCAATTATCAAGTACAAATTTATTGTAGGTCTTTCCTTAAACCTCATACAAGGTTGAATACACCACAAGATGAACCGTTTCAGTGGTGTAGGTAGTAACGTGATCGGCACAAATAATTGGCATATTACTTGATTGAATGGGTTTGTGTACAGCTTTTGCCGAGCTTGTTCTAAAGGTGGAACTGCATGATGAGTAGGGCTGTGTGATTTGAGGAAAATATTGATATTAATTGCAGATTTTGTGATTGCACTTTGATTTAGTATTTAATTCAAGCTGATTTTAAGCTTCTGCTCAATAGCCTGTAAGCTCTGGCAACAATTCTGTGACAGCTCTTAAAAATGACCTGTTTTTGTTTAGTGTCTGGGACTTTAAAACCAAAATATTCCCATGTTACAAATGTTGTTTTTGTTTGATTTGAATTTATCTATTAATGATTTTGAAGCAGCAGACGCCATCATCCCACTCCTCAGCACTTTCCTGTTTGTTTCCTTAATTTTTTTTTTTATTGTTTGTGTAGTTTGGTTGCACACTGAAAAAAATTATTCAAAGATAGTTCCTTGGATTTACTCAATTTTTTACGTTAAGTGGTTGTAAACAATTTTTTTGTGTTGAATTTATACAAACAAATTAAGTTGGACATTATTAAATTTAATTTGTTTGTTTAAATTCAACACAAATAAATTGTTTGCTACAGTTCTGCATGAAACACTTTTTTTCAGTGTACAATTCTGATTGAGCAGAATGAAAGTGTGCCGACTTAATTGGCAAGTAAGACTGTCACACACAGCCATCAGTCACATATTTGCTTTTTTTGATTAATTGCACAGCCCTACTAATGCGTGTTTGGCAGGTTTTTGACTACACTCAGTTAATTTTTTCACTTTACTTATTTTTTCAGAACTCCAACCCCCTCAGCCCCTCCTCTTAACGGCAAAATAGTCCTGAAACAAACCTGAATCCTTAATACTGAAGCTGTGGTCACACTGCACTTTTCTCCCCATAGACTTCCATTCATTCACACGCGAATGTGTCAGACCGGAAATGAAAGGTTGTGCGGCAAGTTTCGCAGTTTGCCGTGTTGGAAAGTTCAAGCTTGGTGAACTCTGACCTGCGAAATCGCATCACATGATTGCGTGAGACCAATAGAAAATCAAAACATGACCTCTCTGGACAGGAATTTTAAAACATGGACCAATTGCTATCTTTTTTCAATGTCTACTCAACTTGTTTAATCCCACCCATTTTCGTAGCACTTTATAGCAGAATTTTGCACGCGCAATCTCTAGTGTGACCGCAGCATAATGCTTGTTGTTTTATGAATATTATATCTATTAACAATAATTCCTTACATTTATATTTTCTGGACACTCAAAGTGTTTTACACATTTTTGGGGGAGTCTCTTTATCCACCACCAGTGTGCAGTGTCCACCTAGATGATGCAACAGCAGCTATATTGCGCCAGATCACACACCATCTAAGCATCAACAGCTCCTACGCTGCCATATTTTTTTACCTAGTTGGCAAAAAAAACAAAACTTTTTTTTGTTTAAAACTTTTCGCTTATAGATGCGTAGTCTTTCAGTAAAAAAAACCTACCCTTCTGACTGTTATTTTCATAAAAGTGATAATTACATTTTCTTTTATGTAAACATCTTTTTGTTTAGTGTTATTGACATGTTGAATCCTAATTTTGGAGCTATGTTGATGATGGCTTTCAGAGTCAGCGTTTTCAGAGTTGACAAGACTAACTCAATTCAGCTGATCTGAGATGAAATACACATTGTTTTTAATTCATTCAGATTAACTCAAGAGTTCAAGTTTAAACGCAAGGGTGGTTGGACCTCCGTATTGAAACACACCTCAGAACTTTAGGTTTCACCTGTTGTTTGTGCACATTTTTAAGTACCACAAGGTAACAAGTGACGGAAATGCAGACTTTCGAATAAAACGTTTTTGCACTTGTCTGAAAAAAGGGTTAATGCAAATAATTTGACTTAACAGCACAGGAGCCGTCTCCATTATGTTTGCCGCATTTACTGTTGGTTACCAATACTTCAGTCAGATGCTCTAACAACTTGATAGAAATGCATTTGGGACTTGGAATCTGGCTAACATGTTCAAGAAACCAGTTTAGGTGATTTGAGCTTCGTGAAATGGCATGTTCTTCTGTTTGATGTAGCATCACAAGATTTGTTCACTGTAGTCATGATGGCATGGACATAGTCAGCAACTTTATTCAGCTTGGGTGTGGTGTAAATGAGGCTCATTTTTCAAAGAAGGCTTCTTTTAACCCTGATGGTGGTTCATGAAAATCCCAGCAGATCAGCAGCTTAATGTTCTGAGCATCGACAACCATGATACGCTTCAAGTCACTTAAACCACGTTTCTTTTTCATTCTGATGCTCTATTTCATCTTCAGCAAATCATCCTGACAACATACCTAAATGAATTAAAATGTTAGTTCACCCAAAAATGACAATTCTGGTATGTATTATGTGTCATTTAAAACCGATTAAAACTTTAGAGCACAAATTAAGATATTTTAGATAAAATCTCAGAGATCCTCATCCTTTATAGACAGCAACATTCCAGAGACATTCAGAGTCCATAAAATTGTCTCAAATTGCATACTTATGCACTATTCTACGCTATTTTGTCGTATAAATAATGTAAGTAGTGTTCACACTGATAACTCTAAAAATAATAAGTGCACTTAAAATACCTGCATAATGCACTTATTCAACCGGTATTATAAAGTGTGTAATGTTGGACCATAGATACATACACTAAAGTGTCATCTGGCCTATTGACTATTAGACGGAATGCGTCAATAGCGTCGCCATCTTGCTACAGGGTAGCGCTCCTTTCAAATGAATGCGGGACCAATGTACAGTGGAGGACTGTAGCCATCCAAAGCCAGAGATATACGCATATACACATATATCTATGATCGGGAGTTTTCCTGGATGTTAGTATGTAATTTTTTTATTTTTTTTTCTAATTATGAAAATTATAATTTTACATCACTTTTCTACATTGATGGATCAGTGACCGCATGGGCATTCCTGACAAAAAGCTTGTGTTTGTTAGTACAGAAATGTACTATTCACCCTCCCTGTTAAATTTGATCTAATCATGTCCTGAAACACACCTCCTCTCCTGCTTTCACTTCTCATACTGACGGAGGGAGCGATTCGTTTGTGAATGAATCCCCTGAACGACTCTTTCACTAATGTTAGCCGACAATAATACAAGTTTATAGCGTCTCCCAATGGTGAATGCGGTTTAATGGTGAATGCGCTATTTGGTACTTTACTCATTTATTTCACTAACTGTAACTGTCAAACGTCATCAGGGAGATAGTTTGAATTTCCGCTTAATAAACAGAATATTAGTGTTCCATTTGGGACGACACTACATACATATACTATGTTGTTGAGTGTGTAAGTGTAGAAGTACATAATGTATAGGGTGCCATTGAGATTATTGTCAAAACAGTTCATGTGACTTCAGTGGTTCAACTATAATTTTACGAAACTTCTATAAAACTTTGGGGTGAACTAACCTTTTAAATTGCTTCCATGTAATTGGCTGCTTAAATATTTCCATTGAGTAGATCAGGGGTGTCCAAACTCTGTGTCCTGCATAGTTTAGCTCAAACTTCCTTCAACACACCTGCCTGGAAGTTTTTTATACCTAGAAAAAGCTGTATCAGCTGGTTCAGATGTGTTTAATTGGGATTGGAACTAAAATATGCAGGACACCGGCCCTCCAGGACCGAGTTTTGCACCCCTGGAGTAGATGAATGACTGAAAGCAATAAAGTGGCAGATGAGTCTACTGTTAAGTAGGGTTGTGTATTACTGTGCGATTTCAATATAGTTATCCCACCTATGAAAAAAAAACACCATGTCTTAATTCTTTCAAAAATACAACACAACATAGACTGTCTATTCAGAACTATTCACATTCTCAACTTAGATTTGGGTTCTCCTGTAGCATTGTTAATGCCTAACTGAATACAGTTTAGAAGATGTGTTTGAGCTTAAAGGTGCAATAGGAGAGCTTGAAAAAATCTTAATATTAGCCTGTGACCTTGTACATCACAATACAAAGCCAAGCCTCCTGAACACACAAGACAACATCAGTACAGCACATCGTATAATATTCACCAGAGAGAACTTTATTGTACAAGTAGTAACAATACTAAACTTTTAAATAGAAGGTAGGTTGTGGATGTTTACCTTCAACCCAAACATAGTAGGCTATCATATATCTGTGCACCTGAATAGGGTGCACGAGTATAGGAAAGCCTATTATAATGTTCGGGCTGAAGGTTTTTATTGGCCGATTTGAGTTTTTTGGCCGTACACCTTCCAAAGAATATTTAAATGCATTTGTAGCACTTGACTGAATGTTAGCTATCAGGATATGAAGAAACTTTCAAAGACAAAAATAGTTTTTGAAGTCAATCACTTATTGCACCTTTAAGGATGCGAGTTGTTTTGTCTAAGTTTAAAACATGGTAACATGACATGTACCTATATATTCCAAATACCTTCACAGGTGAATGCATCCCTAATTATGGGGGGTTTTTTTTGTGCAAATTTGGTCCCTGGTCTTTTAAAAGTGATCATAATGTATTAACAATCCTGGGCTACTAGTGTAAAGCAACCAGTAACACTACTTGATATCTTGTTGATTTTGATCGGAAGCTGTTATTTCGGCAGTATGTACAGTACTTACACTAGTTTGACTCGACTGGTCAAGTTCAGATGTCTGCTAGATTGCACGTGTAGGCAACCAGTTTTATGTGTATTTTCAACCATGCTGAAGTATGAATAAACAATGGTTTGCATGACTTTACTTGTTTCGTCAGTTTATTGAAGCACTTTTTATCGCTCTATTCAGATAAATATCTATATACACAGGTATATGCTACTAAATAAAGTTTCAGTCAGTAGCTATGTCTCCATCCAAAGATGTGAATTGGACAAAACTGGAATATTGAATAAATCCTTTGGGAATTAAGCACTTTATAGAATGACCAAAACATTTTAGATGTTGGGCAGGTGGGTAAGTCCACCATTTTGTCCATTAATGTCCTTCTATTGTGCCCATTTTTATCATGACATGATCTGTAAACAAAATCACATGACTGTTTCCCGATTAGTTAATGCACATTTTTGTCTGATCAAATAAAGTTTATCCTGCTTAGTGTTCAATATGTATGTGCATCTTGCAATTTTTATTCAATATTCCAAAATGTGCATTAAAAACATAGCTAATGCTTCACATTTGCAAACACTGTTGACAGACCTAACTTCTCTAATCACACACGGACATTTTTCCAATATGTTAAAGCACACGTTAACAGATAAAATCCAATAAGAGTTTACTGCAGTGTAGGGTTTGGTCGATAGACGATGCCATCATCTAATAGACATCACGATGCTGAGCCGGCATCACAATCCTCTGCCCTGCCCCCATCGCAGCAGCAACCCACTTGGGAAAAATACATGCTTAGGCCCAGTTTAAACTAATACGTCTTAGTTTTAAACTTTTATTACAAAAATAATAATTTCCGAGCGAAAATAATCCATGTCCACACTTTTGTTTCATCTAGCATTTCTGAACAGCTTTCTGTTCAAAACCCCAGAGAGCATTGCACGTCGGACAGTTTATGAAGGATGTACCACTGGATCACGTCTCACTATAGTTGTTAAACGTGATATTATTTAATCTAGTTTCTAACAACTCTTCTGTCTTTTCAATTAATCAGGTTACGTGTCACAGCGTCAGTAAACTGCTTGAATCTTTCGCTTTCACACTTATAGTAAAGTTTATTTATAAACTAATTTCGAGAGGATGATGTACTTATGATTGCTTGCGGCTGGACCTGCATTATCCAATTTATGATTCACCAATCAGACGATTCCTAAGCCACTATAAACACCCCAAGTTTCATATACCAGCATCTTTGTTTTAAAGAATCCCCCCTTCCACCCCTACTCCTCCTGCTTTCCTAGATGAGTGGCACGGTGGCCCAGTGGTTACCAATGTTGCCTCACAACAAGCACATGACTAGTTTTAGTCCTTACCAAGCCAGTCGACGTTTCTGTGCAGTTTACAAGTTCTTCCCTATCTCACATGGGTTTCCCCCGGGTTCCCCAGTTTCCTCCCACCGTCAAAAACATGCAACTTAAAGTTAATTGACTAATCCAAATCACCTGCATAGGCATGCTCCTTGTAAGTAGTTATCTTTTAAGAGCTATCCCTATCTGTTCATTAGCTTCTACAGCAGGGGAGTTCTTGAGATCTGCCTGAGCTCAAACTCTCCTCTCACCTTGCAAATAGGAAGAAGCCTCGTGCTCGAGGAACTTGTGAGCTTTGGGCTCTCTTCCGGGACAGCATGCCAAACAAGCTTTATAATCAATCATCAGCTGAGTGTGTACTTTAAGTAATTTTAGTGAAAACCTTAGTGTTGGTTGTGAACTTTTTTTTTACCAGCCAAGTTTATTAATGCCATTATTCTGACACAGATCACTCTGCCTATACATGCCAGAGTCACGCGGAAAAAGTGATTGACAGGTAGTAATTTGTGTGTTACGTATCTTTATTTTTGATTTGGTTTTGGGTAAAATGAAGACCATGCGGGTCAGGTAGGTGAAACGGTGGGCTACAAATAATAAATTAGTTATGAATACATTAATTTTTCATAAATAATTAATTCACCGCTGCCTAACCGTACGTTCACACGGAAAGCGGTGAGTAAGTCATTTATTTTCAATGAGACCCAGCAGTGCGGCACGTCTTCACCGGTGTCGAGGACAGTTGAAATCAAGTTAACTTGATGGTAATGAGCTATGACGCGGTTCAGCGGCAACCAGTCCGAATGTAGAAGTCCACTGCTTGAGAGGAGTCCAGAGAACACACCTGTGAACTTTTGTTCCAACCACAGGTGCTCCCAAGGGTTTGATTATTGCGGTCGCCGAATTTCCAATTATTTGCAATGTTTTCTTACAGGAACATTCATTAAATAAGTTACTGGCGAGTTACTAATGTGTAGGGGTGTAACGATACACTCAGCTCACGATACGATATGTATCACGATATAATGTTCACGATTCGATATGTATCACGATATTTGGAATAAAAATTGAAAATTGAACTGAAATGCAAATTTTATCGAGTAAACTATTTTTTATGTATTTCTTTTGTTTCAACTTGTTAAACTGAACCTTCTTTAAGAAAATAAATTAAACAGGCCTGTCTCTGGAAAATAAAACATTTAAAAACTTCTTTAAAATATTATTGAAATGACAGAGACAAAATTAAGGAACAATTTAAGTAAAGGTGCAAAAAAAATAAGCTTTCTATTCAATTGAATTTAACAGTAAGAGCTTAAGGCTTTGCTTGGTCATTTGCGTTTTATGGTGTGTGCAAAAAAAATCCACATTTCCAGGTATTTAATTCATATTTAATTAAATTCATTTAGAGATATCTCTAATTACAATTGTGACTAGTCAAAACTCATTTAGAGATATCTGCAAATATTTTTCAATGGAAGTCAATGGAGGAATATGACTAGTCATAATATATTTGCAGATATCTCCAATCTGATTTCGTACTAGTACAATTGTAATTGCAGATATCTCTAATTGTCATTCTGACTAGTCGAATTATAATTATGACTAGTCAAAACATAATTAGAGATATCTCAAAATATATTTATGGATAGTCAGAACAAAGTTTTAAATGCTAAAACGGCTTGCCATACGCGCGCGTCTATCAAAGTCCGCCCTCTGTAGTAACTGTCAGCTCACGTCATGTGTGATTTTGCGGCGGGAACATTATTTGAAGACAGAATATTTTAGGGTGAATTGTACCTTATAATTACAGTATGTGACTCTTTCAACACCATTAGGAGGTATCCCTGTTGCTGTGCAAAGTATGTAAATCACTGTGAAGACTTTAAAACTTAGGATGTTTGACCCAGTATGTGTGACAAAAAGCGGACGAGTCTAAAGCAATGACTGTACAACCGAAATGTTGCCAGACGTCTGATTTTGAGAGGATGGGCCATCCTCTATTTCTGCTCCTCTCATCTTGGTCTGCTAACATTACTGCTGCTGCAATCTGAACTCACATGCGACAGCAGGTGGAACGTAGCTCACGTGCAAACAGCTCAACTAATAAGAGAAAACGGACGTCATATTCTAATCAAATCGTCATAACGCCACGATGCATATTGTGACATTTTTGCATCGCAATAAATCGTACAACGATAAATCGTTACACCCCTACTAATGTGCATTAATGTTATTCATATTTTTCTTTTAAAAAGTAAGAATGTCATGTAACAGTACAAAACAGTAGTGTTGCTTCGGGATATTTCAGACATATGGACATACAGGATAATTAAGTGGAGCAAAGTCACACCACACGCAACTTGATCTTCCACTGTTAAATTAGTTTGATAAAAAATGCTCAACATTTTCACGCTTTGAAAGCATGTTTTATGCGGGAATGTAACTGATATGCTGCAACGGCCCCTTTAAATACGAGATTAATGTCGCAAATTTCAGCCGAAGCTGAAGGGAGACAGCGTTGTCACCAGGGCAGTCAGAGCGACCTTTGAGGGTCTCGCTGCCTTTGGTGTGAACGCACAGTAAGATGATGATGCCATCGTCCATCGCAATGTTTCACATTAAATATCATAAACATACGATGCTAAATTGGTCAACATCGCCCAACCCTACTGCAGTATGTACCAATCTAACTAAAGCACTGGTGTGTATTGAAACCCTGTTTGTACGCGTAGCTTTTACCGCACTCTGAGCAGCTGTACGGCTTTTCTCCAGTGTGGCTTCGGAGATGCACGTTTAGAGAGCTTTTTTGGGCAAAACTCTTTCCGCACTCCATGCACGAGTACGGCCTTTCACCGGAGTGAGTGCGCTGGTGTATTCGGAGGTACGTTTTTTGCGCAAATCTTTTACCACACACAGTACAGACAAAAGGCTTTTCTCCAGAGTGTGTTCGCATGTGTGCTTTTAGGTAGGTTAGTTTGTTGAAAGTTCTTTGACAAAACACACACTCAAACCTTTTCTCTTCTGAAAAACTCGTGGGGTTGTGTGTGCTGGGGAAATTTTGCTCTGCTGTGTTGTGTCCATGTGTAGAAATCGTCCCGTGAAGACTTTCCTCTTCTGGTTGTGGCTGCTGTACGTTCGGTCGGGCTTGTTCATCTGAAGGCACAGTGTATGTTATGTAATCTTCACAGTTCTGTGATCTCCCATCACTGGGCATTGCTGGTCCTGTGATGTAATATATTACATATGAATGTCTGAACACAATGAAGACTTAATAACTTTTCAAGTTCCTGCTCCACAAACCTGCCAAACTGCTCATTTCGTCTTCATCAGGTTTATTCTTTCCAGAGCAATCGTCAAACGTCTCCTCCTTGATCATGATCATATCTGGCTCCTCATCCTCTTCATCATCCAGCAAACTTACTGGCTAATGGAGGAAAGATCAAAACAGAACTTGTTAACTGCATAGTGATGTAGCCTCAAGTAAACCAGAAGCAGTATGAAAGTGACCAACATCTTCAGCCATGCCCGAAGAGTCCTGATGTGATTCCTCCTGCTCTCCAGCATTTGACTCCTCGTGTCTCCAGAGGTTCATGCACCATTCCTTACTGAACGCATTGTCGATGGAAGGGCGTCGGGCAGACCCTGTTACACATGCATTGCATTGATTTTGGTTAGCCATATCAGGAGTGATAAACCTAGTATACCAAAATGATTTATTTAATTTATTGGGCTAGAGTCAATATAATACGCAATTCAATGACTGAACACTACAATACATTGTTAGAGGAACACAGATATTTTATTTGTATGCATATATTATAAAAAACAACCCAGAAATGTTTTGTGTGATTTAATAGGATATAGATTAGACATGTAGAGACAGACAGAAAGATAGATAGATAGATAGACAGACAGACAGACAGACAGACAGACAGACAATTATAGATAGACAGACAGAATGATAGATAGACAGACAGAAACAGATAGATAGATAGATAGATAGATAGATAGATAGATAGATAGATAGATAGATAGATAGATAGATAGATAGATAGATAGATAGATAGATAGATAGATAAACAACTGTTATTTTAGAGAATCGGTTCAATTTATTTGTTGTGGATGGATAGATGAAGACCTTTTTATAGGGAATGGGTTCTTGATGGATGGATGGAAGAAAAAGTATTTTTGTTTGTTTTTTAATCGTTCAATTCACTCGTTTCAGACTGAAAGATAGATTACCTGTTTTATAAGGTTTTTGATAGACCGACAATAGATGGATAGACGGATAGATAGATAGATAGACAGACAGACAATTATAGATAGACAGACAGAATGATAGATAGACAGACAGAAACAGATAGACAGACAGAATCAGATAGATAGATAGATAGATAGATAGATAGATAGATAGATAGATAGATAGATAGATAGATAGATAGATAGATAGATAGATAGATAGATAGATAGATAGATAGATAAACAAATATTTTTTAGAGAATCTGTTCGATTAACTCGTTGCAGACAGATGGATAATGAAGAACTGTTTCATAGGGAATGGGTTCTTGATTATAGATGGATGAATAGATGGATAACTGGTTTTTCCCTAGAGATTCAGTTCGATTCACTCGTTGCAGACAGATGGATAATGAACTGTTTCTTATAGGGAACTGCTAACAGATAACGATAGACAGAGAGAAAGAATGAACGACTATTTTTTTAAAGAATCGTTTGTCAATTCATTTGTAATGCATGGATAGAGCAGTTTTTTTGTTTTTGTTTTTTTTTTTGGGGGGGGGGGGGGGGGGTTATGGAATTAGTTCTTGATTTATTCGTGGCAGGATCTTTAGGTTTTTGGTCATATTTATAAATATTTTTGACTCTCTCGGAAAGAAAATATTTGCTAAGTGAATGATTTCTTGACTTAGTCGGTCACTGTCACCACCTATTGACGAACAGGTAACCTGTAGAAAGTGTCACTGAGTGAATGGATTTAGTGAATGAACCCGTTGAACAGAAATCCCGAATACTATATACTACAGTAATGCCCTCCTGGTGTAAGGTTAATGTATTGTTCAAGGGCACAGTCGTGGTATGGTAACGCCCACTGCAGACACTGACTGAACCTTCAGCCCAGACAGAGACCAGACGTATGTTACTCGTCAGATCATTCACCATAAACGAGTGCATTAATGAATGAATGAGGCATATAATGCATAATAAAATCACCTGTAAGTCCCGTGCGGCTGAACGGAGCTTCTGTCCCGTTCATCTTTGCAGCGGTTTTTCGAGCAGACTGAAGTTCGCTCTCCAGAAAATGGCATTTCTTTTTCAGAGATTCATTTTCGTTTGTACATCGTGAAATCTCCAACCGCAGCAACAATGAATTCTCCTCGAATAGTTTGCTTATTTCAACAACGGCGCTTTTCGCTAACATTTCCAGTATGGATGTTAACTGCGTCTGAAAATCAGCTGTATTCATGACGTTCATTGTTTACGGGACCATTAATCAGTGATGTATATTGTAAACATCCGTCCCCCGCACTGCTAACGAGTAATCTATAAGTGCAGAGCTGCCTTTGTATTCTCAACAAACAACAGCACTGTATTCAGTGTATTTCTGAGAACAGAATCATAGCATATCTAGCAATTTGCAGAACAGGATCATGGGATGAATTACCGTAAACTGCTATATAGAGCGGACGCATCATTTATAATTTGCATTGGTCTCGTCTAAAACGGTTACCGGCAAACTGTTACCATGGAAACCCCCTAGTTTTCATCATTCTAAGCGTAATTTTATAACACATAAATACATATTCTAAAACATTTTTGCTCACACACATGAAAAAAAAAAAAAAAGAGTATTTATTTTGTCCTAAAAAGGGATGCCACTGTGTTTAGACATAGATAGTTGCCAAGACATTGCTATGTGGTTTCTGGCAGTCTCGTTGGTTGCTCACATATATATTTACATGTAGGTCTATAGGTGGCTCATCTCAAGTAAACAGTGTTTGATGTTCCTAAATCTGGCTTGGGTTGTTTTTTAAGGTAAGCCTCCATCAATTAATTTTGTTTAACAATAAGTCCAAAAACTAAAAAATGACAAGCCCTTTCTCATCATGTCCACCAATAGTGAACATCATTTATTTTACATCAGAGGCTTTAAATCAAAGGTGTCAAACTCGGTTCCTGCTGGGCCGCAGCTCTGCACAGTTTAGTTCCAACCCTAATTAATCACTCCTGATAAAACTAAGTCCTTCAGCTAGCTTTCCAACATTTCTAGCCACTCACCATTTTCACTAGACAGTTTTGTTGTTGGGAAAATATATTTTATATGCATAAATATGACTTTGACATGCTAAAATTAAAATTGACAAATAAAAATAATTATTATTATCTATCTAAAATGTGCACAGTAATCTGTCCTGGCTAAAGGTCCAAGATCACCCGTTAACTACACATAAATAGGAAGTTAATCTCCTATTAAAGCAATGTTATTGTGAAAAATATATATAATTAAACTATACTAACAAAAATAACTGTAAGCAAAAGAAAGCAGGTGATAAACATTCGGCTTACAAAAAGACAAATCTGGAGCTCTTGAAAGCAGCAAGACTGTGGGTGCATGAGCATAACTTTTTGTTTAGTCTATTAATATGTTCATTTGGAGCGGTTTCATAGTAAATAAACAGTTAAATGGTCAGTAATATGTTTTAAAATTAGTATTAACAAAATAAAATAAATATATAAATAACAGCAAATACATTAGCAAACAGTTCAGCTCATTAAAAGTAATAGCTATTATAATGAAATAGAATCATGCTATCAATCTCGTTAGCCGTTTCTCCACTGTATAACTTACACATTCTGATTAAAGAGCAACGAATGAATCATTTATTTTATATTTTTTAAAACATTAAATAAAAGATGTCACTTTACAAATGCACACATCTAACATTATAATATTTGACTGCTTTCCTTACTTTTTATGCTCATTTAAGGTGAAATTAGTTGTGTTTGGAAAAAAAACCCACCAAGATCGACATCCCTATATGATATTATTATTAATTATGTGTGCATGTCTATTTAAACACGCACCCAAAAGCCAGACTTTCTCTCCGCTTCAAACTGCATGTACATAATCCGTTTGGGAAACAGCATCTGTTTACCACTATGGAGCGCATCAGCTGACAGTCATGCACTATTATATGACTGTTTTGAGGATTGTATAGGATGGGCGACGGCACCTGTAATCAAAAGGAAATGGAATCGCGCTGTTTTTAATATTTAAGTGGTTAATTTAAGTGTTTAATTTAAGTTTAGTGTTGTTTCATTCTTCAACAAAGCGAAATGACAGAAGACTTACGTTTTAGAGCAAGGGGCTCACCCTGGTGGTTCGGTGGTATGGGTTGCGTATAGGGAGGCTCGGCTGTTCAGAGAAAGACTGAAAATACGGGAGAAATACAGAAAAATACCTTTACGGGATGATAGCGGGATAGAACAGTAAAATACGAGAGAATCCCGGGACAAACGGGAGGGTTGACAGGTATGCAGTTGTGCATAAAGGCATGGTTACTTCAAGCAAGGAGAAGGGAGTAAGCATTTGTTTTAAACAGTTGCGCGCATCACCTCAGCTGTTGGCACGAGTGATCATCCTCTCATTCAGTATTCACTTGCTTTCTTTTGCTCGCACGAACAAACTTAGTTGTCAGTCATGCTTCTTCTCAATTCTAAGATCACATTTGCACCCATATTGGGCCATCCTTATTGTCGAACCCTGCTTTCAAGAAAACCACAATTTAAAAATGATTTACAACCAGCCATAGTGGCTAGTGGCAGTGTCTGTCTAACCCGCCACAGCTAAAATCTACCCGCATTTGGCGGGTGTTAATGTAAAGCCCTAAAAAGGTACACTTTATATCAATCAGGTTAGTTACCGTAATTATATATAAACAGTGCAGTAAACAATACACAAAATACCTAATGCTATAAACTAATAAAGAAAATAGCACTACACCATTATACTATCACTGCAATTATGTTTTCGTAAAAATAAACCACAGTAGTCGATACACCTTTTTTATTGTTGTTGCATGAATGACTTAAATGGTGCCAGTAAATTTCTTATAATACAAACATTTCAGCAACATTCCAATAAGGACACTACAAATAATAAGGTAAAAAATAATGTTAAGGTATCAAGGTAAAAAAAAAAAAAAGCGCGCAAGTAGTAACTTCATAGTCAGTGCAGGGCATGGATAGAGACAATCCTGAAACAAATGAAATAATATTGAATTATTTAAAACAATCCATTGTTTCAATACATTTCAGGTCATTTTGACTTTATACTGAAAGGAATAGAGATTTATTTCTTCGATCAACTTACTTAGCTTGATGTTTTCCACTCAAATTCTGAAAGCCTCTGCATAAATGTTGCCACGCGTGTATTAAAGTTTTGGGTTTTCCTTTGGACAGCCGTACCCGTCCTTCGGCTTGTACCTGATTTTGAAGTACATTTAGATCCTTCAGGATTGATCCTCACAAAGAACCTGAAGAATAGCAGAACATTTTTAGACAAAATGTCTGGTTTGCTAGACATATATCTATGTTAGGTCTGTTTCATGAAACTCTGATCCATCAAGATCCAGAAGAAAAAGAAAAGAGAGTAAGAGTAAAACAAATGTCCTTAAATATTTAATGTCCAGTTCAAATGTCCTTAAGGCTCACCTCTGGAGAAACTCAAGAGTGGCACTGGCTGATTCCTCGTACTCAATATTAAAAACGTAAAAGCACCCAAAGAAAACAGACAATGCCGCTGTGAAGTCCAGCTGGTCATCTATAGAATGTGTCACTTTGCCCTCAATACTGATAAACCACTTGGAAGAAGTTAGCAATGTATCACCTGAAATATGAAGAATCCCTGTATTACACATATATAAAAAGATACAGGACCAAACTAACTTGCAAAGAAAGACAATGTCTTACCAAGCATGATGAGTCGGGGAGTAGCTGGTAAGCTAATTTCATTTTCAATTGATGTCTTGGTAGAAGTTTCCTTAAAAACAAAATATAAAAACATTTTTATTTTGGAATCAGCCAAACTTCTTTTAAAACCTTAGTGGATACACTTCATGTTTACTGACATCTACTAAGATGAACACAGAGTTGTCCTTTTCCTTAAAGTACTTCATCATTAACAGGATGGCTGATATGGTGTTCCTGTTATTATCTGTTGTACTGGGATTCTCTTCAATCTCATTCAGCAGACTCTGGATCTCTGTGTTCCACTTCAGTTTCTGACTATTGAAGTAATTCAATATTCTTCTGGATTTAACTGTAAGTGTTTCGCTAAAGCGACTTCTGATGTCAATCCCAGTCAGGACTTTGAAATGCCTACAGAGGCCCCTTTCGGTGAACAGGAATGGCCAGTGCCCCTCTATCTCGCTGATAGTAGGAGGTGGACATGAGTTGATCATGTGACGCTGGTAAACATAAGTCTGATGCATTAAGTCTTCAACATTGGTCAACTCCACCGCCCTTGGACCTGCAGACTGAAAAATCTCTGCCGCAACCTTCCTCTTCATTTCAAGAGATTCTGCCGTCTCTCCATCTGGGACAGACGAGGGCTGCCAATTAATGCATCCATAACTGTCCACTTTGCATCTGACTTTCTTCACCAAGTAGTTGTCGTCTTGCCCGGCTCTTTTCTCTGATGGCTTTCTAGGTCGACGAATCCGGTGTTCCAAAACATCCCTATTTACATGTTCTACCCTAGTTTTTAGTTGTCTTTGAAGGCAACTGAAACCATTTCCTATTTGTTCTCCTTCTTCAGAAATGTCTCCAAATGTCAGGGGATATGTAGACACAATGGTTCGTGCCACTTCCCCACAGGTGGATAAGTTCGGGTTGGGACAGTGGGCTTGCATGGCTGCAACAACAATCCTAACAAACTCCCTTCTTGGGCCAGGTCGAGCCCTCTCTCCAGTGGTTGTTGCCTGAATGAGAGCTGGTGACATCCGTTCCCAAGGAATGTGGAAATTTTGGACCCAGCTGGACTTAATAGGATAGTGAGGAATGAAGGACTGGTCAGGAAGGGACTCAATTGATGAGAATGGATTAAGAGTCTTCTCAGCGGTTCCGTCCACTTGTCCAATGGATTCTTGGAGGAAAGAAATCATGGAAAAAATTTAAGTATGTTGAAGACTAAAAAAAAAGTACCCTCTTCAAAGGCCTTTCAACCATTATTAATCAGTGAATCTTCGTTATAATGTACTGGGTTTCATTCACTACCAATTGCTTGGATTTGTTTCTCAGATGCATTCTCTAACCTTTGAGCACAACAATACCTTTGAGCACTGTCAAATCCTCAAAACCAGTTCAAGCTCAATTTTTTTCTAACTTTGTATTATATTACAGAGTATGCGTCATATATTACTCAACAAGCTTTCTAGAGAATTCAGATGTGGCTTTTAAAAACATTTTGTAAATTTATGCTTTCACATAATCAGATTAGAGGGAAAGTCAGAAGAAGTTCATTAATCGATCTCATTCCAGTCATGGAGTTTATGTGAGGGGAATTTTCCGTGAAGTGCATCTGCTGCTCTGACTGCATATGACTGTAACTGCAATATGTTGTATTGCCTAAAGTAAATGCACACAGTAACCTGACAAAGATGAAAAGACATAGGCGAACAGAGTTATATTTACAGTTATTTTGGTGTACAAAAGTTTAGAATTTCGTTTTTTGTCTCAAGACTGTTGCTGTCTATGGAATATGTGAGATCTTCCAGGCTAATCTACAATACTATAATATCATAGTTTGTGTTCAGAGGATGAACGAAGGTCTCGGGGGATTGCAACGACATGAATTAATGAGATCATTTTCATTATTGGGTGAACTAATTCTTTTATATGCAATAATACCCTAACTTTACATAACCCAGGTGCCAATTGTACTATATACTCATTTGCAGTTCAAATATTAAATTGGTGGGAACAGAGGCATCACTAGTGGGAGCAAAAATGGGACTGATTTCAAGGGTTCCAGTACTATTGGGAAGTCCAAAACTGTCTTCGATTAATTCTGCAGTTTTTGACAAACAGAGTCTATGCTGCCTTCCCTGGGGGTTGGAAAACCTAACACTTAATAATATGAAAAAAGGGTGAACACTACTCATAAAATCTATGTTTTATTGTGGTGTAAATTACAAAGCATGCATACATTTCAGTAAATAATTATTGACACGATTAGTAACCTAAATCATTGAGTTTTCAGCCAGTCTGCTCAATTGTACACATGAAATATCAAACATAAGTAGTAGCAATTAAGTAATGTATCGAACGAGCCTTCACATAATCAGGTTAGGGGTGAAAGTAGTTCGTTTATTACGAAGAAGTTCATTAAGTCGATCCTTTATCTTATTCCAGTTGCTGGGTTTATTGTCAGGGAATTTTCTGCGAACGGCATCTGCTATTTCTTCTCGCAGGTTGTTAGGTAGTGCATTTTTCCCCCTGGCACCGTTAAAGTTGGCCGTACCTGACCAGTCCAAGTACACTTTATGTGGCACAAGACTTTTAAACAAAAGTGTAGCAAAGCGATCTGGCCGTGGATTTCCATCTTATCCGACTGATGCTAGGTATAGTTTCTTCTCCTCCTCCATGGAAACTGGATTTAGACAAATGTCAGGAAGAATCACCCCTTGATGGTTTAATTGAGAAGCATGTTTCTGGGGATTTGAAGTGTCTTGCGTTTCAGTCGAGGACATCACTGAAGAACAATGGGGTGAAGTGGTGGATGGAGGAGAAAGTTCTGATGTTGAAAACACAGATGTTTGATCAGATGTCAAAACATCAGATGGCAAGCTCTGAGTTGGGGCTGTCTGTGATGCTGAACCAACTGAAGAAGAGTGGTTGGGATTTAATTTAATTTTCTTGAATGGATGCTGATTGCAAGTGTAGGCGAAGGTGAAGAGGCTGCGGACACCACACCTGAAACAACATACAGCTTATGTTGTTCTAATTGTTCTAAACAACTGAATGGTGACTACTGCTAGTTAACTTTATATAAATAACTATAGAACGATTAAAGGGATAGCTCTACCACAAATATAAAAATGACCTATGGAAGTGAGCGAGAACCCAAACTTATCTACAATATCTAAAATATCTCAGTTTGTGTTCTGGAGATGAACGAAGGTCTCGGGAGATTGCAACGACATGAATTAATGACAGAATTAATCAAGCAATAATACTGTAACTTTACATAGGCGCAAATTGTACAGCATACGAATTTGCAATTCATCTGTAGAAGTATTAAAATGGGGAGAACACTGAAACTTTTAAAACATAAAACTTTACAAACTACATGTCCGCTTTTGTAGGCTCAACACAATAGTGTCATATCTAGATAAAATAAGCTATATTGAAATCATTTAAAGAATTACAAATATTGCATATAATAAAATCACATTAAATAAATAAACCAATAAAAAACAAATAAAAGCCATAACAATTTAGGTATATACAATACAAAAAAATGTAATCGTTTAAAGCCATTTTAAACTGTCGTTTTACAAAGGCCTATCTGAAAAAAATTATTTTAGATGATTTCTAAAAACAATAAACAACAAAGAAGTTTTGAACTATAAAAAGCATTTGGATACGATGATAATAATTAAATCATGCAAACAGAGTACATTTTGGGTGACTGAAACCATCAGAAACTACCTTTTCTTTTCTGTCACCCAGTCCTGCGCAGTGCTGCTTTATAAACGGATGGGGGAAAATTGCACATAAAAAAAATGTAGCCCAGTCTATGTCCTCAAACAAATGTTTATGTTTTTATATAACATGGTAAAATAAAAAATTAACATTTAAAATGTAGAGCTTATTAGTGAATAGCAGCTAAGTTCAACGATAAATAGGTTATAACCTATATTTTATCACTTGCTCTTATGTCCTGAAACACTTACTAGTTTCCTTTACTTAAGATAACCGAATAACATGCAACACCCTTAAATTATTCTCTTAAATAAAGGGGAAATACTTAAGTGTTGTATAGCCAAGGGAAAAAAATAATATGTTTTAGGTCTCTCCAGACCATTTGGGCTGAATGTTTGAGGGTCTCTATATAAACAAGGATGTTAAAAAATACATTTTATACCAAGTTATTACTGGAAAATTTCTATGGTTTTATATTATGGATGGTGTACTGGGTCATCCCTCTCTTAAAAGGTGCACGATGCCAACAGTCAGTTGGCGAGTAAACAAATATAATGAATGAAAAATACATGGGCCTGTGCGTATAGACATATAATGTAATGCTGTACAGTAATGTGTCATTTGTTTGTTTCGTTTGTCTTCATTTTGATTCCTGCTGAACTGGGTGGGAATTGTGACGTTTGATTCAGGGGAATTTCAGGGGGGGGGTTTGTGTGACGCGCTGCGAGCTACTAGCCCAACAGTAAAAATGCGACATAATTTGGCATGACCCAGCCCGATAAAATCCCTGGCTGGCACTGGCACGACAGTGGAAATGTGGCTATTGGTAGGCCAGCAGTTTCAGACATTCAATAAAACAAAAGATGAACATTACTTATAAAATATATGATTTATTGTGAAGAGAAATACAAAGCATGCATACATGTCAGCAAATTAACATTAAAACACATTATATGAGAATAATTTTTTTTTTTTTTTTTGCAATTTGGCGCAATTATTTGTGATGCGATGTGTGAAATATAAAATTAAACATTACAATAAATTCTCTCAAACATATACAGTCAAGCAAATCCTCCATACCCCAGGGGAGATAGAATGCATTTCTCTGAGTTTGAATCTTAATTTTATGTAATAATTTTGGGCTTGACTGTACATCTAATATATTAAGATTTAAGCCTCGGGAAATGCTTCGTATTTCCAAGTCAATATAGATATTCAACTCCATGGTTTAACATCAGCAGCAGACTATTGTGATTACTAAATGTTTTATAAAAACAAAGTTACAGCACTTTTCAGCCAGTCACCTCTATCGTGCATACATGAAATATCAAACAGAAGTAGTATACAAGTCATTTACAGAACGAGCCTTCACATAATCAGGTTAGGGGGAAGGCCAGTCGTCTTTTACGAAGAAGTTCATTAAGTCGATCCTTTATCTTATTCCAGTCGCTGGGTTTATTGTCAGGGAATTTTCTGCGAACGGCATCTGCTATTTCTTCTCGCAGGTTGTTAGGTAGTGCATTTTTCCTCCTGTTGCCATTATAGTTGGCAGTACCTGACCAGTCCAAGTACACTTTATGTGGCACAAGACTTTTAAACAAAAGTGCAGCAAAGCGATCTGGCCGTGGATTCCCATCTTGTCCGACTGATGCTAGGTATAGTTTTTTCTCCTCTTGCATGGAAACTGGATTTAGACAAATGTCAGGAAGAATCACCCCTTGATGGTTTAACTGAGAAGCATGTTTCTGGGGATTTGAAGTGTCTTGAGTTTCAGTGGAAAACATCACTGAAGAACAATGGGGTGAAGTGGTGGATGGAGGAGAAAGTTCTGATGTTGAAAACACAGATGTTTGATCAGATGTCAAAACATCAGATGGCAAGCTCTGAGATGGGCCTGTCTGTCCTGCTGAACCCACTGATGAAGAGTGGTTGGGATTTAATTTAATTTTCTTGAATGGCTGCTGATTGCAAGTGTAGGCCATCGAAGGTGAAGAGGCTGCGGACACCACACCTGAAACAACATACAGCTTATGTTGTTCTAAATGTTGTACCCCCATGTGTAAATGTAGTGGTACCCCCAAGGGGTTCGCACAGAAGATTTTTTTATACTTTTAGTGACAACTGTGCACTTTAGGAACTAATACTTTTAAGATACAAATATGGACTTTTTGCAAACGTGTTCCTTCGAAAAAGTACTGCCCTAGCTTGAGTACTGCTTCTGATAGTGTTTTTTTTTTTTTTTTTTTTGAAAGAAATAATTACATAATTTATGATATTCGTGCACAAATTGAAAGCTAAAATATGTGTGATTTGATGCAGTGGGAGATCCAGACATTTCTCAAATATCAAAATGCTTTTTTAATGCAAAATTAATTGCAATAGGCAGTTTTGCCTTACGCCATAAGACAAAATAAAAGCTTAAATAAACTAAGAAAATCCACTTTAAAAATTTTTAACTAAATAAATTGCTAATACTATACTTTTGGCAAATGAAACTGTACACCCTGCAGCTCACAACAAATATGAAGAGTTGTTGTTTATTATATTAAACAAAACCTTAATCTGCGGTCTTGCTGTCAGCCAATCGCTGCATTGCTGATCAGGATTTCGTGGATCGATAGATCTTTCCTTCACAGCAAGCACACGCAACAATCTCAGATCAATTTATTTATATTTTATTTATATTTTAATCAGATTCGCAAACTTGTTTGAGGAACCCAATTAGCCAGGCATCAGTTTTCAAGATTTAAAGATGACAAATCATCCTAGGGTGCTTTCACACCTAGACTTTTGTTCTGGAACCTGGCATGTTTCCCCAGTTAGCACTCGAATCCAAGCCAAAACAATCGGTCCGAGATCGCCTGAATAAGGTGGCCTCGGCTTGATTTAAACGAACTCTGGAGTGGAGCGATACGATCCGAACCAGGCTATATCACAGTGTATTCTAGATATGTAATAGGCATATATGAAGAGAGAATTATGAGTATGGCGGGATGCCATCATTCCTACTGGTAAATGTGCGTTTCATGTCAAATACGAAAGTGAAAGTATGCTGAACTATTAACGAGAGCTGTTTATCCATTAGGAAAATTGACCAAACTGCAGTCTTGGTTTATCTGTTATTTCTCTATATTGTAAAGCCTATAATGCATAATTCTGGCCAAGGGCTATGTATGAGAAAGTTATACCTCTGATACATTTGGTGACGATGTCTGAGGGTGTCAGCATTAAAAATTAAAGCGCAGCTTTTTGCTTATAATGTCATATTGCTCATCATTGCAAATAAGGATGCATGACAGCTAAATGAGACTGAAAAGACACGTGACTTGTTTGAGCTATATTGGTCCATTTAGGGTGCTTTCACATCTGTAGTTCGCTTCATTTGGTCCGGACCAAGGGTAATACATGATACATTGTTGCATCTTCTGCCGTCTATGGGTCGTTTTCACACCACACTGCTGGCTTTGGTCCGAACCAGTTGAAACAAACCAAAATGCAGTCATCTGACAAAATCCACATCTCTCATTGGCCAGATGTTGTTGAACATATTTCCTAAACTGCTTAATGATTGGTCAGAATTCACGTGCGGAAAAATGCCAGTGAACTCCCGCAGGTAAACAAAACCTTTCTAGAAGGACGACTGCGCTGACTGATTGTATCCCTGCTTTAGACAAACTATACCTTACGAAAATGAAGCGCGGCCGCGGCTGGAAAACTGTTTAATGCATCACTCGTCACTTCAGGAGGAGGCGTGAATTAATTTAGCTAAATTGCGACATGCTCATCTTGCGGAAATATAACCAACGATCCATCAGGTAATGTTTTCCCCTCTTTCTCTGTTGGTAAAGCGCTGTCAACAAATATTTTTCCTCCATATCCCATAATGCACAGCACATCGGCCTACGGCAGCTGAATTAGTCCAAAACGCACAGTACTTTTTGCGGTTGGACCTGTTTTAGTACGGATCATATTCTCACCACAAACGAACCGCTCCAGGGTTCGTTTGAAAGCGTACCGAGACCACCTCTTCAAGCAGGTCTCGGTATGCTTATTTGGTCCGCTTTTGGTGCGCACTCGAGTACGATTGCTGCATTCTCACCTGCCCCAACGAACCGCACCAAAAGGGGAAACGAACTCTAGTGCGATTCAATCGAACTAAATAAGGCAGGTGTGAAAGCACCCTTAGAAACTTTGCCATGTAAAAGTGAACCAATAACAAAAATAAACATTGTAACAATTTAAATCCATGTTTCAGAACAAAACAAATCGATCTACAGGTGCGAAAGCACCCTTAGATTTTTTAAAAGTGAGGTACGAAGAACAAACCCCTAGACAGATTAGCGCACATCACAAATGCCCAGTTTCAACCTATTATTTAGTTGGATTTTTATGTGATCTGATTACAGCTGGTTATCAAATATTCATTAGTCCATAGTATATCACACAAATACGACTGTACTGAGTCATCAACTACATGACTGACAAAAATGCATCTTAAGATCAGGTGTGAATGGGGCTTTATGGCCAGGACACAACAAGTTTAACCCAATTGTGTTGTTGCCTCGCACTGGATCACATCTGGACCAAAAAGCTGTCCATGAACACACCCAAGGCACGGTACCCTAAAAAGAAAACGAGAGCCATGTTCTGCGCCTGAACGAGAGGACCTGTCTTTCTTTTCACAGAGGGACAGTAGTCCGTTTTCTCAATCCAAAAAGGGAAACCAAACTTCTAATGCACACAGACAAATCCTAAACAAAGCAGCATTTAGTGCTATTATCACATTAATTGTTACTCAGCATGAAGGGATTAGCTGGTTTAAATATGTCTGATAATCTAATAATCCGTATGTTTGCAAATATTTGAGAAATGTAGTTACAGCCGGCCTCTTGATTGATCTTGGCTTGAACTGTTTTTTACTAGCTGCATCACCTTATTATATCACACCAGGGCCGAGCTTAATCTAAATTGAATCACAATCGCAATTTGAAACATTGTGATTAGCTAAATTACAAGAGGCTGTGAAATAAAATATGTTTGCATTTAATTTTCCCTGCCCAGAGCAAATGCGTGACTGCTGTCTATGTGTGATAGTCTTAATTGCCAAAAAACAGCATGTCGTTAATATGGAACTATTTTAGTTTCAAAGTCCCAGACACTGAACAAAAACAGGACATTTTTAAGAGCTGTCGCAGAATTGTTGCCACGGCTTACAGATTGACCTGAAGCTTGACTACATAATTAAATCGCAAATTAAATCGTAATCGCAATATCTGTCCGAAAAATCGCAATTAGATATCTTCCCCAAATCGCAAAGCCCTAACTCTAATCAATCTAAATAATAGAATCTTTCCAAATAGAGCTATTCCAATTATTTGGTGAAGCAGTATTTATATCACAATACATATTCCAATGTATTTTTTTTCAGTATTTCCCAGCCCTAGTCCTATATTATGAATAAATATAATTGAGAGCCAACGAAAGTTTTAAAAGTTTATGTGAAATGTATGAAGGCTATCAGACCACTCCTGTTGTTGTCACAAGACACTTGAGACAAAAACTTGTTTTTAAAGGTTTTTAAAGGCCACATCTGTAGGTCAGTATCAGGTCTCGGTTTAATTACCATTTGAGCCATTCTACTAGAGATTGGCTGTGACTTTAGTGCAACAGGTGTAACAGAGAATTCTGCATGAACATCCTAGCAACATTTCAGCCTTAAACTTGGTTTCTTACCTCTTTGTCTGAATGTTTTCACAAGTTTTCGACACTGGATTGGCTCCATTAAGTCCTTCAGATCTGAAACTTCTACTAATGAAAGGTCTTCTGTCTTCTCCACACCCACCACAAACCAGAGATGATTGACCACATTTTGAACTGTTTTAGAGTCCAGCTCTGGCAGTATTTTTCTGATTTCCTCTTGGATTACAACTGTAAAGAGTAAAAAAAAAAAGAAGTGATTTGCTTTTTTTTTTTATTGAGTTTGGAAATGTGTTAATTACAATGTTTTCCCATCACCTTTCACTTTCTATTTTGCTCATTACAATTTGTGATGTTATTTTTAGATGTCCTTAAAGTCCCCAAGAAATTAAAACCATATGATTTTGTTAGGTTATCATGTTTTTTGGTGAACAGTTCATCTGTCATTAAGAAAAAAATATGTCTGCCCTTCTAATCTTTAATTGAAATCTGAAAATGTGCTTCCTGTTTGTTTTCAGTTAAATGATCAGATTATGGATTGATTCGGATAGTTTTTGAGTTATTGGGTGTGGCTAACATACTTAACCACGCCCCTCTAGCTGTCAGTTTTGACAACAAACTGATTCAGCCTGCGGTAGAAAAAACAAGCCACGGCCATTGTTTGGTTATTTAAAATTCCATTTATCTAGGAACTGTGTCCCAACGCAAAAAAAAAAAAAATTAAGAAAAAAAAAAACATTGCAGCTTCTGGTTCATGGGCACTTTAAAATCCATGTGAACAAGAAGTTGCTGCTGACCTTTATTTCTGTTTAATGGCATATTTCCATATTGAAACTGAATACCGAATAAGGGACGTGGTTTTATTTTTGGCCTCTGCTCATCTTTCACTTTAACGTTAAATTGATGTCATCAGAGAAGGACTGGTGTTTCAGAGCATAATCAAATGGTTCAATTTTGATTATAATTACCAACAAACGTGGATTAATTGTTCACCTTAAGACTAATAATCTGAGCTAGTTAAACATTGTGCATTCTGATCTTGTGCGCACTTTAAAAGGTGCTAAAAAACAGCTTTTAACCCTTTAACTACCCCACCAAGAAAAAAAATTGGATTGCATTTCCTAACTCCTTGTGTCACAAGTTAACTCACTTAACAAATGCATTTTTTTAACACGTTATAATTTCTAAAATATCAGCCTCTACCAAAGGGTAGATATGTCAGTTTATTGTAAAAGTACTGAATCAATACATATATTATATAAAATATGAATGCATGCGTGTAAGATCAATTTATTTAAAAAAATATTCTAAATAAACATTTTTGAATACTAAACCATCTTTATTTTTTAAGTATGCCATAAAATACATCAGATTCTCATTTAACAAGTTCTCATGTTTTGTTTTTTACAATAAAATTAAGTGTAGTAGTGCAGCAGGATTATGTTTGTTTGATTTTTAGTGTGACCATTATTTAAAACGGTCATTCTTTAAATTACTTTAACAATAAAAACATGGTCAACCATTTGGTAAAACGGCAGTCAAAGGGTAAATGTTTGTTTTGGTTACAAATAGCACCTGAGGGTGACTTTTGTTGCCATAACAACTTCTGCAACTGTAGTCTAGTGCTGTGTGGTGCCAAAATGTCAAAAAAGAGAACAGTTTGCACTATCCTTCTTTTTATATATTTTTTTAAGTAAACGGGGAGGAAAATATCACTTTACAGTGATGTTTGTGGGTGCACAACATTATAAAGGGAAGAAAGCATTATGGTGCTTAGAAAAATGTAATCCAGGAGCTCCAGTTGGACAGATTGTGGCATGTTTTAGACCAGTGGTGCCCAAACTCAAATTCTGGAGGGTCGGTACCTTCAAAAAGTTTAGTTCCAACCCCAATCAGATACACCTGGGCTTGCTAATCAATCTCTTAAGCTGTGGTTACACTGAGCTTCCCCATGGACTTCCACGCAAATGTGTCAGACCAGAAACGCAAGCTCGTGCGACAAGTTTCAAGTTCAAGCTAGGTGAACTCTGACCTGCGAAATCGCATCACATGATAGCATGAGACCAATTAAGGATCAAAACACCTCTGTAGACAGAAATTTTAAATATGGACCAATCGCTAGCTTTTTTAAATATCTAACCATTTTGTTTAACCCTGCTCCTTTTCGCAGTGCCGTATGACAGAAATTCACAAGCTCAAACTCTAGTGTGACCACAGCTTTACTAGTCTTTCTGGAAACATACTTGTAGGTGTGTTGAGACAATTTGGGGCAAAAATCTGCAGGACACCGACTTTTTAAGACTGAGTTTGGACAGCCCTGTTTTAGACTATACAACGTCCTGTGCTCCAAAATTAGTATAGTAAGACTTCATCTACTGATTCAATAGATTCCCCATGTTTGCTTGTTCTTGATATGGAAACAACAGGTCTCCCTGCTCACTTGTCATCGGTCAGCTGTCAAAAAGGTGACTGACAGGATGTTTTTACATTTAAAAACTGCACAAAAAAATTCAAATTGAATGAAGATTTGAGCTCCATAAAAACACTGGCAATTATGCTTAAAAAAGTGGTCAGAACATTTTTAAATGAGCCGGGTATATGTGAACATAGCCTTATGTACAACTGGTAGTTCTAAGAAAAATCCCACTCTACTCCAAACTCGATAAAAATGCTTCTGAGAGAAGATTTAATAGTCATGTGAATAATAGTCATGTTGAATTTAATAGAAGCAGTCACGGTTTGTTGTCCTGGGTGTCTTCTTTTGTGGACAGTGCTGTGCTTCTCTGACAGCTTTTGTTTAATCGTAAATGTATGCAATCAGTTACTATAACATCTCTGCATACCTTTCACATTCGGACTATCATGGTCTTCCTCGATTGTCTCTGAAGAGCAATCGTCGAAACTCTCCTCCTTGATCATGATCATATTTTGTTCTTCTTCCAACAAATCTACTGGCTAGAGAAAAGAAATTCAAAGTTGTGGTCATCTGACAGCTTTTAGAGTTTCAAATAGTGCAAGACCAACCTCTCCTATAACGACTGAAGAGTCCAGATGTGCATCCCCCTGCTCTCCAGATTTGGACTCCTCGTGTCTCCAGAGGTTCATGCACCATTCCTTACCGAACACATTGTCAATTTCAGGACGATGTGCAGTTTCTGTTGAACATTAGATGGCGTTACTTTTGTATAGCGTGGGTAACGATTTGAGGGGTTGAACAATCATGTTATTTTGTTGTTGTACGTGTCATTTAACAACATATTTCAGTGTGTCACTAGTTTGTGAATAAGCTAGCGAAGGTTTTCAATGTTACCTGTAAGTCCAGTGCGGCTGAGTGGAGCTTCTGTCCCGTTCATCTTTCCAGCGGTTTTCCGAGCAGACTGAAGTTCGCTCTCCAGAAACCGACACTTCTTTTTTAAAGATTCGTTTTCGCTTGTAAATCTTGAAATCTCTAATCGCAGATAAGACGAATTGTTCGCGAAAAGTTTGCTTATTTCCACAACAGCCGTTTTCGCCAACGTCTCCATAATGGATGTTAACTGTGTCTGAAATTCGGCGTTCTCCATGATGTCCATCATTAAAGGGACACTTTAACAATGAACACTCACCCCGTCCACTCGACAACAATATTAATGTCTTAATGCAGATGTTTACTTATTCATAAACAAACAAAGGTGATAAGTTACCTTTAGTATTTATGTAGATAGAAACAAAGCATTGCTTTTAGCAGAAAAGGATCATGGGATGGATTACCGTAAACCGTCGTGTAGAGGCTTCATATGTAGAGGCTTCAGTATAGCTTTAATTGACTTCAAAGACGTCATGAGATAGATTAAATTCACACACATTTCTAAGGAAAAAGTTTATAGGAGGGTTCTTTTAACCAAAGCAGAAGGTTTATCTCGTTTGGTATACCCTTCACTTTCTCTCTCTGTTAATAATGTTAACAAAATATTTCTAAACTTTATTTGGAAAAATAAATCCCAAAAACTTTAGAAAACAGTTCTAGCAAATAGTTGAAAAGAGGGTGGACTTGAAGTGTCCACTAACCCTAACCCTAACCCTGACTTTGAGGACATAGTAAACACTTTTAGAATAAATTGGATTAAAAGATGTTTAAAAGACCCTAACTCTATATGGTTTTTATTCCAAATTCTATTTTCACAAAAATTGGAGGTCTACCTTTTATTTTAAAATGTAATTATCTGCCTAATAAATTGCCAATAGCACTGTAAAAATTTCAACAGCAGGTCCTTCTTTCCTGGAAATTGTGTTATTCCCACAATTTCTCACCACATAAATGCATCTTATGGAACAACTTTGATATTAGTATTAGAAATAAATCTATTTTCTATCCACGTGGTTTAACAAAAAATTTATTGGGATTCTCTCAATTCTTGATAAGTCTGGCAACTTCTTGTCTTATGAACAATTTATGTCTAGTAATAATTTTCCATTACCATGTAAAGAATTTAATGCTGTGCAAAAAGCAATTCCTTTTCAAGGATTACTAATTCAACTTATAAAATTCCATTCATTCATTCATTTTCTTGTCGGCTTAGTCCCTTTATTAATCTGGGGTCGCCACAGCGGAATGAATTGCCAACTTATCCAGCAAGTTTTTACACAGTGGATGCCCTACCAGCCGCAACCCATCTCTGGGAAATTATAAAATCCCATTTAATGTTTAATGAAAATGTTATTAAAGAACCAGAGCTGATCTTAAATGGAATTAGTATACATGACAAAAAAATTAATAATTAATATATTCAACAAATTTTTCAAATTAAAAAGTATATGTTCCTAAGGGCAAATTTTATGGGCATACTTCATTGACCTAATAGACTGGAAAAAGCCTGGCTATTACCTCATAAGTACTGCATTCCCAATAAAACAAAAGAGGTTTATTTAAAAATTCTTCATAAAACATATCCAGTGAATAGTACTTTGGCAAAGTTTTTAGAGATTGATAGTTCGTGCACATTTTGTAAAAGTGAAGACGAAACGCTGATTCACATATTTTTTTTAATGAGAAAACACAAAAAGCTTTTGGAATAGCTTATATCTCCATATAGGTAAATACATTGCTTCTTCCAGACCCTTACAACTTCAAGATATTATTTGTTACTATGAAGGTAAAACTGATGTATCAGAGAACTACATTATTAACTTTTTTATTTTGTATGGTAAATATTTTATTCACAAACAAAAATTCTCCAATTCGCAGCCCTCTTTTTCACATTTTTTAATTGAAATTGATGTTTTAATTAAATCTCTAAGACTAGTTAATAACAAGAAAAAAGATAGATTCTTGGATTATTATGATAAATATCACATACATAAGTCATTGTTTCCTCTTCCTGTATCTGTGTTATGTATGTATCTCTGTTTAATTGTTTATTTTTTTAATAATTTTTTTCTCTTTTGTTTCTCTTTTAATTTATTTTTTTATATGTTTATATTATTTATCCTGATCTGTTATTATCATAGTTTTTTGTGTAAAATTGGATTTTGCATGTTTGTTATTTAAGTCAATAAAAAAAAAAAAAACATTTCTAAGGAAAAAGTACTTCTCAAACACAGATGAAGTTATTTTACACTAAGCTGAAAATGACTGCTGCTGTCTGTGTTCTGTTGTGTGGCTTCTGTTTACCTCATGTAAAGTGTTCTTGGGAGTTTGAAAGGTGCAATACAAATATAGCATTATGTTATTTATTGCTATGACACCTGCTAAAGTGCATCAGTATTTTATGTGCAAAAAGTATTGTCAGGCATATTACGATCAAAAATGATTTCATGGCATTTCCATTTAAGTGATCCATTTAAGGATCACAGTGCAGCCCAAAATACTGGCTGCAGTTTGTAAAACGTTGTGCTTTATGCAACTTTACTTCAAAACAATAAGTTCATCCATTTATCAGCAGTTTTTGATTCAGTTCAATTCAGCTATAGCGCTTTTATATTGTAGATTGTGACAAAGCAGCTTTACATAGAAGATCATAGTAAATTGAAACAGTGTCAGTCAAGTTTTCAGTGTTTAAGTTCAGTATAATTCACTTCAGTGTGGTTTAATAATCACGGCTGAGAGTCCAAACACTGTAGAGCAAATCCATCGATGCGCAGCTCTACAGTCGCTGGTCTTGGATCACATAAGTGGCGCTGCATAGTCTCTGAGGGCCTCAGGATGAGTATCCCCAGGTGGAAATGGAGGATAAAGAGAATAATTAGCGTAGCTGCTGTTCATAGTGTATATAAACAAGATGCAAAAACCAGCGTGGAGCACATTCATGTATCATATATGCAGTGAGTTTATCCGTTACTAAACAGATAGGTCTTTAATCTATTTTTGAACTGAGAGAGTGTGTCTGAGCCTCTGACATTATCAGGAAGGCTATTTTAGAGCCTAGGAGCCATAAATGAGAAGGCTTGACCTCCTTTACATGACTTTGCTAATCTAGGTACTACCAGAGGCCCTGAGTTTTGAAATTTTAAAAAGCAAGTTGGATTGTAGCGAGACAGAAGGTTCAATAAAATCAATATGAAACTTAAGAGGCAGCCAGTGTAAGGAGGATAAATTTGGGGTGATATGATCATATTTTCTGGACCTGGTAAGAACTCTGGCAGCTGCATTTTGTACTACCTGAAGTTTGTTAATAGAGGATTCTGGCCAGCCAGCAAACAGAGCATTACAGTAATCCAGCCAATTTATGATTTAATATAAAAAAACATTTCATATGCATTGATTTGGGTAGCATGATCGCCTCACAGCAAGAAGGTCGCTGGTTCAAGCCCCGGCTGGGTCAGTTGGCATTTCTATGTAGAGTTTGCATGTTTTCCCTGTGTTTGTGTGGGTTTCCTCCGGATGCTTCGGTTTCCCCCACAGTCCAAAGACATATGGTACAGGTGAATTGTGTATGCTTAATTGTCTGTAGTGTATGTGTGTGAATAAGAATGTATGGATGTTTCCGAGTGATGGGTTGCAGCTGGAAGGGCATCCGCTGTAAAATACATATGCTGGATTAGTTGGCGGTTCATTCCACTGTGGTAACCCCAGATTAATAAAGGGACTAAGCCGAAAAGAAAATGAATGAATTGACTTTTACATAACATAACACTAAACAATAAAATGTTGAAGCATTAAAATTATCAAGAAAATCTTTTAAGGCAGTAGTCTCAATCTCAATTCCTGGAGGACCACAGCTCTGCATAGTTAAGCTCCAACCACCTCCAACTAACATCTGTTTAATTGTCTCTGTTATTCTTAAACACCTTGATTATGCTGCTGCTAGATTCATTTGTAATAGTAAGAAAATTGATTACATTACCCCTTTTCTAATGGGCCTGCATTGGCTGCCCATCCAATTCAGAACTGATTATGAAGTGTTTTTACTGGTATATAAATTCCTTCATAATCTAGCTTCAACCCATCTCTCAAATCTCTTGGATCAAGTGATCAAATCCTTTTTTTTTTTTTTTTTTTTTTTTTAGTTCAGTCCAGACTGAAACTTTCTCTATGGGAGGTTCTTGGTTATGGAACACTTTTCCCCTCAAGATTAGAATGGCTCCATCAATCATGGACACTAATGAAGATTTTGGAATTAGATCAGGCAACAGGAACTTTAAATCATTAAACGGTTAATGACTTAATTAACCTCAATAACTTTAAACAGTTATTAAAACGGGAATTGAATTGACCAATTAACGACTGTTTACAAATTTGTGCAACTACGACACTTTCTAGAATCAGCCTTAAGGATGGCAGATTACGTTTTGATCTTTTTGACATGGAAAAACAACAAAAACAACATTTTCTCTCAAAAGGAAGATATCTTTTACTCGATTTTATCTAATGTAGAGTGTTCTTCCATTACCTCCTTGAAAGTTATATGGGAGAAAGATTGTGGAACAAATTTTTTGTGAAAAAGAATGGCTTTCGGTCTGTTTTGGCGTATTTTACAAACATGCCACAATATCAAACCGTGCGCACATTTTTTTTTAGTCTTTTACTGCACTTACTTAACAACAGTTTGTCTCAATAAGGTATTTTCTAATGTTTCTCAATGTTGTATTCTGGGACTGTGACATAATTGAGACATTCACAAATTATTTCAGAAGATTATTGGTAAATCTTTTGTCCAATCTCCAGTTATTTAATCTTCTGAATTATAAAACTGCTCTGCACCTTAGTCATGGACTACAATCTGTGTTACACTTTTGTACGTATCTAGCACGAAAATGTATTCTATTGTGGTCCTCTCCTAACATTCCTTCGGTCATATGTGGATAAATCAGGTTGCCATTTTCTTGCCCTTAGAAAGACTTATAACTTGCGTCAGAAATCTGATGATTTCTGGCATATCTGGAATCCTCTATGGGAGTTTTTGGAGAATTTATCTTAATAGACTATTTTTATTATTTTTTTATCTATTTAATTTATGTTAGTTTTACCCTTCACTAAAGACTTTAAATAGCCGCTGGACTATTGTATAATAGATGGCTATATTATTGTATATGATCAGATGAGACATATAGCACTGTTCTGTCATTGTAAATCTTTAAATACATGTTTAAAGACGTTTATCTATTTTCAAATCACTCCTAAAAATCATACCTATTTAGCTTGGCATTTTAATGTTATTTTAATAGTCCTTTCTACTGCTTAACTTTTTTAATTCATTTAGTCATTTCTCATGGCTTTTTTTTTATTTTACTTTCACTTATGTACAGCAATTTGGTTAGTCTTGTGACTGTTTTGAATGTGCTTAATAAATACTTTATTAGTTAAGATCTGCTGTGTTTGATATGGGTTGGAGCAAAACTGTGCAGAGCTGTGGCCCTCCAGGAATCCAGTTTGAGAGCTGTTTTAGGGGGAAAATAGTCATCATTTACACTGACCCTTTACTAACTCAACCTTTTTTTGTTCAGTAGAAAAAAAATATAATTTGAGGAATGTTGTAAACACTTTCATAGTGTTTGCATTATATTTTTAACATTCAAAATCAGAATATCTTTAACAGAACAAAAAACAGATTAAGCTATTAATAATAACATTTTTATGTATGAGCAATTCCATGAAAATGTCAACCTTGCCATGAAAATATGTTTTCACCAAAATATTGAAAAGTTTTTGTGTAAGCAAGTATTTTACAGTGCTTAAAAAATGTCTCTGTTAATGTTTTCAAATTATTATATTTAATTTACCAAAATACCAAAATCAGTGCCAACTTCACATCCATAACGAAGCTATGCAAAAAATGTCAAATCGAATCAATCATTTTGTTCTATGAGCCAGCTCTTATTCTTTTGATTAGCATTATTTCTTTTAGGTCGAGCAGTTCAGTTTACATAATTTCTACAAAGTATGTTTTATGCTGTAAACTAGGGTTGGGCGATGTCTACAAATTTGGCATCGCATGATGTCTAATGTGAAACATCGCGATGGAGGATGGCGTCATCATAGGTAGTGATGTATTAATTATTTATGAATAACTAATTGATTCATAATAAATTCATTATTTGTAGCCTACCGTTTCAACTACCTGACTACACACAAATTACCACCTGTCAATCACTTTTTCTGCAGGACTCTTGCATGAATAGCCACAGTGATCTGTGTCGGTATAATGGCGTCGACAAACTTGGTTGGTAAAAATGTGCACAGCCAACAGTATCTGAGGTTTTCGCTAAAATTATTAAGTACAAGCGTGAAAGCGAAAGATTGAAGCAGTGTACTGACGCTGTGACATTACCTGATAGATTTAAAAGACAGAAGAGTCGTTAGATAAAGACAAAATTAATTATCACATTTAACCACTATAATGAGACGTGGAATATCATTGCTAAACTGTCTGATGTGCAATGCTCTCTCGGGTTTTGTGCCTGGAGCTCAGACGTGCACATATGCTGCTGAGGCGCATGCCAGAGTTAGTGTAAACTCGCAGACTTTTGTCACATCCATGTTTATTTTCCTCATTTTAAATATAACAATTTTTACAGAATGGTATTTTTCTGATCCCATAACTCTGTAGTTAGTTGTTTTGGAAAATATAAACAGATCTTTCTAACAAATACATTGATGCTAGAATTGCTTGTATATAAGTTCTCTTTTGTAGCTCAAATTTGATTCAGACACCTAAATGTCCTTGTCCCTAAAGCATTAAATTACCCATGAAACAAACAATAAATTAAACACAACCACATTAATTAAATAAAACTGATGTTTAATTTAGAAAACAGTAAACACTTCAAAGAGGGTAAAAGATAAAAGTAAAAATATTATTAAGATTAAGTTATGAAGGTCAGCTACAAAATTACAGCAATAACAAATCCAGAGTTCATTCTCTCTAGGAGCTTCACAAGAACACATTTCACACTGTATAAACAATTACATATTGCTTAAAGGAATTAACTATGGTACACTTTTTAGTGTAGGGTGTAGGTGAGCATTTACATTTATACTCTCCTAAATATATTGCATTTATAATCGAGCAATCTTTGAGCTAAACAATTCAATCAACTTTTTTCAGTTTCTAATATCTTTCAGTTAACATGTATTTCCTTTTGTTTCAACAAACAAAAAACGATAGTATTTTAATAATGACCCAGAACAGTTTCAAACCAAAACTAAAAGCACACAAGATATTCAGTAACGGCTCGTTTCTACTCTAACATCGGTGTGTTTTAAGAGCAATTTTGTACGCGTAGCTTTTGCCGCACTTCGAGCAGCTAAATGGCTTCTCTCCAGTGTGGCAACGGAGATGCACGTTTAGAGAGCTTTTCTGAGAGAAAGTCTTTCCGCAATCAATGCAAGCATACGGCCTTTCGCCGGAGTGTGTGCGTTTGTGAGTTGTGAGATACGTTTTCTGAGCGAACCGTCGACCACAGACTGCGCAGATGTATGGTTTTTCTCCAGAGTGTTTCCGCATATGTCTTTGCAAGTGGCTTATATATCTAAAGGGTCTGTCACAGAACACACACCTGTATTTCAACCTTTGTGCTTCAACTTTTATGTGGTTGAAATTTACACCTGTCGTAATGTGTCCATGCGCATGAACTGTCCCATGAAGATTTTGTTCTTCTGGTTGTGGCTGCTGTATGTTCGGTTGGGGTTGTTCGTCTGAAGGCACAGTGTATGTGATATAATCATCAGAGTTCCGGTCTCCACATCTCTCATCATTGGACATCGCTGGTCCTGTAATATAAGGTTAAATACAGTATGAATGTCTTAAAAAGCCCCTTATAATGGGTTTTTGAAAATGACCTTCTATGCATTGTGTAACACAGCTCTGAGTGAAGTAAAATACCCAGCTAAAGCCTAAATCTGTCTATACAAAACGCAAGCCCCACCCAATTGTTGTGTGCACAGACCCGGGAAAATTGAAACCCACAGCCCTGCCCACAAACACTTTAGAAAGAAAAAGAGGAAGACAAATACTCTAGCAGATCCCGGTTGAATCAAGTCGTGAAGACGATGTGCTCTGAAGTGTAAGGGGAAAGTAAGTGTTATTTTACCTAAAGTGGTTGAAGTTTATTTTTGCAAAAATACCTCAGCATTATAGCCCCAGCCTTGTGCTGTGTTCCCATCATTTTTCTGACGAGTGCTTCAGCAATCTACATGCTTACAAAGAGGGATTCAACAATCGTTTGTTAAAGGAGGGATCAGAAAAGACTATTGATGTATGGGACTTTGTCAGAGCTTGACAGAAACTTTACAGTTCATGGATCTGTTTCTTCTTCCTTTTCACAAATGTAAGTGCAATTAAAAATGATTGCTTTCTTATTTTCTCTAGCTTGCAAGTTATATAATTGTGTTTTGTTACTTGTAACCGCTTGTACTGTATCTGGACAACTCTTTATATTCTCATATCGTGTCTAAATCCACGTTGAAAGCGTGACGCTTTCTTGAGGGATTTAAATGTGTTTGTGAGTTCGCGATCTACTGCTGTTTGTTGTTGCTATGGCCACCGTCATCTGTTCCTACACGTGCGGCAGCCAAGTTTCAAAATAGTTCAGCTTTTGCCACTGTGTGGTTTAATACTGAATGCGTGTTGTTGTTGTTACTTATGGTTACGTATAGAGCAATATGCTAGTGCATTGGGCTCACACATAAACTCTGTACTCTGACTACTTTAAAATTGAAAAGCCGTGGTGGGTATTTCTCTCCGTCTCTTACACTGAACGCAGTTGACCAATCATGACAGACTGGGTCATTAGACCAATCAGCACAGATTAGCATCATGCTAAGGTTAGGGAACAAATATATCGCTTAACGAATCATATGGGAGTCATTGGGATAATTAGGTAAAAATAAATGCATGTTATGAGACAATGAAAGTGTTTTTTGATCTTGCATGCATATCAGCTTTTTGTTGGAGACCCCCAAAACCAAAATATGACCTTTTAAATAGATAATAGGGGCTCTTTGATATAATTAATATAACAATTGGTCTTTAGTTTTCTGTCCACAAACCTGTCAGACTGCTGCTTTTGTTGTCCTCCGGTATACTGTTTAAAGAGCAACTGGCATTCTTCATCGACTCATCCTTAATCATAATCACATCTGGTTCTTCACCCAGCAAATCTATTGGCTAAAGAATTTCAAATTAAAGAAAGAACTGGTGAGCAATAGTTCACCCAAACATGAACCATATTAAACATTTACATGTGTCTTTTTCTTCAGTAGGACATTGGTGCTTGGTGAGAAATAAAACGCAGGTCAGTGGTTACCAGTACTTTATATATTTCCAGGCCAGTTGTTTTTGTTTTTTCAAGATCTTTTGACAATTTTCATCTAAATTTGATGGCCCTCAAGTAATTTTTACCTATTTATATATGGGCATATTATATTTCAAAACAAGGAACTAAGCCTCAGATTTTAAACAAATAAAAATGCAGTTTATTCAGACTTCAAGTGTTCAAGTTTTATCACCACTTAAAAGCAGAAAGGTTATCAAAGATGTTATAACACATACAAAAAAACAGACAAATGCTTTTTTAAGTGCATTTTCAAGTGTGTGAACAGGGTTGGACAATGAATCTGAAATGTCTAGTTTTAGACCACAATAACTCATTAGTATGGTGTGGGGCCTTCTTTTGTGGCCTATCAATTTGACTTGAGAATGACAGATAAAAGTCCAGCACTGGTGACTTCGCAGGCCATGGAAGATGTTCAACTTCATTTTCATGTTCAGCTGTGTGTATTGCTGCATTATCATCCTGATACACAGCACAGCCTTCAGGATACAATATTTAAACCATTAAGTGCACATGGTTCTTCAGAATGGTTCGGTAATCCTTGGCAGCGACTTGCCCATTTAGCATAAGTATTGGGCCTAAGAAATGCCATGACAATGCAGTCCAAACCATCACTAATCCATCTCTGGGCATGCAAAAGTCTGGGTGGTGAGCTTCTTTGGGAATTCTCCACACCGTAACTCTCCCAAATGTGGGAAAGATGGTGAAGGTGGGCTCATCAGAAAACAATACGTGTTTCACATTGTCCACAGCCCAAGATTTTTACTGCTGGCACCATTGAAACTGACATTTGTAATTGGCACGAATGACCAAAGTTTTGGCAATAGCAACTCGGCCATGTATATTGACTAAGTGGAGCTCCCGATGAACAGTTTTGGTGGAAAGAGAGGAGACACGGTTGAGGTGAACACTGAGGTGTAGTGAGTTTGGCAGCTGTGGTTTTATGTTTTTTAGGTACAACTCGGGTTAGCACCCGGACATCCCTTTCAGACACATTCCTCTTACGTCCCACAGTTATTCCTGTTAAATATGGTTTGTCCTTCTAGGTGGTTTGCTGACATTAGTCCGGATACCGTGGCTATCTAAACTTGCTGTCCTGTTTACAGATGTGCTAATGAGATGTACACTAACAATTTATGCTCTTTTCAACTCTGATATATTACCTATAATGATGTGCATTGTAATATTTTAAGCAAAACTGTGCTATTACTCAGCTAGTTAAACCTTCACACCCTGATTACACATTCTACCAGTAAGAGCAATGAAGGTTGGCCACCTGGCTGGTCAAACTTAGCCATGCAACCTCAAACACTAAATTGCCCAGTGTTTCGTTGTCCAACCTCTATGTCTCCACCAATAAAAACTTCTGCATGTGTGTTTGATACTTACATCCTAGGTTAAAACACACCAATACTGAGTAAATAGCAAAACAATCTGGTATAACAGACAAAGCTGTAGTGAATTTAAAATAAAAGTTACTTAAACTTGTGGGGGGAAAAATCACTGTCAGATCTAGAATAGTTGGCAAAGCATTATCTTTTACCTTCAGTCTTACTGTGCCTCGTTTGTAAAGCATTGTCAATGCTCTGTGATATGAAATTGAACAGAATTGATGACATGATAATCTGAACTAAACTGTAAGACCAGAGTAGGCTCACACACCTATTAGCAAACTAATACATAATAAAATGTCACATTTCACAACCTGTCGTTTTGGCAGACTGGCAATAGTAGATGTTTTTAGACTAACAAGAAAGTTTGGAGTTCTGAATCGTAAAGTTTTGTCGTACGGTGTCCTCTAATATGCCAAAAGAGAAATGGGATTTAGATTTTTCAGTTTATGGCCTTTTTTTGTTTTGTTTCGCCTCTGTAGTACCCTTTCACTTACATTTTATGATCACCAAGAACCACATTTGCTACTACAAAAGTTTTCTTTAATATTCAAATGAAAAACAAATGACACCTAATGTACATCAAACTACACCCTCAGGAAACTTTAAATGCAAAAGTATGTGAAACAAACCTTTTGTGCATCCTCTTGCTCTCCAACCCTGGACTCCTCCTGTCTCCAGAGGTTCATGCACCATTCCTTACCAAACACATTGTCGATTGTGGGAGGTTGTCCAGTTTCTGTTAAACATTCGAGCACATGTTAGTTTTTTCCTAACTGATCTTTTATAAAATAATTAGTTTTGAAGCAGACAATGCCAGTAACAGCCGTTATAGTTAATTAGATTTACTGATGGATATTGTGAAAGATACTTGAGTTATGCAGTTTGGTTCAATGGAGAGTTTTGTTTACAAGGATCACAGAACAGTAAGAATGAATGCATTTTCAATCCTTTCTCTGTAGTAAAACTGTAATTTATATGTAACTGTGATAAAGTATGGAGCTAATAATGTGCCAAAACAGTCTGAATATGAATTGCGTTGATTTATATTGTTGGTAATTGTGATTTAATAAATCAGAATTTTTATATGCTGTTAAAATTCTTCAGAATTTGAATTTCTTAAATTGATCTTGAATTTCATAACTTCAAAATTGAACATTTAAAATCATTTTTTTAAGGCAGAAACTTTTATAGACATATTTTCAAATTTCAAAATGTTTTGACATTTTTAGCTCCATAGTATGGGGACACCTTCATTTAAGAGAGACAACAGGCTTTCATGCATCTGCAAATTTGGACATTTAGTTTTTTTTTTTTTTTTCAAAAACCCACATGAAAAAATACTGTAGCAATCTAGTTTGCTACATTTTTTGCAAGTTGCTAATACATTTTAAGTTGCTAATTTTTAAGTAGTAGTGTCTAGTTGCTGGTAATACATATACTACGTTTTTGGCAACTAGAGGGTATATAACTAGAATAATTCGCCAGTTTACTGTCATTAAAAAAATTAAATATACTACAGTATTTATTAGTTTGTCAGTTCAGAATAGTTTATACTACAGTAAAGTTATAATGTAGCATTTTAAAATATGCTAATACATTTAAATACCACAATGGCAACACTTCAGATTAAGTTATTTTTGCAATTAACTGTTGTCTTATTACCTGACAATTAACGTTAGATGCAACAAAAGATTGATACAACTGACAAAAGATACTGGCAGTTTATTAACGTTATTAACGTTACTTATAAAGTTTGATCGCAGTCTCTATGATCTCATGGTTTGTAAATAGCAGGAATTGTGGCTAAAATAAAGTGTGAGCACTACGATATATACAATATAAAGCACTTTTTAAAAAAAATCTAATGTTGTTTACAATAAATTATTATAATTTCATGCGGGAATACGCACTTAACAGCCAAACTGTAAACAATGTTCGGTGAATTAATAAAAAAAATTACTGAGCACACTAAAAAAAGACATGAACTCCAAAATAGTCCTCTCTAGATCAGCATGTGTTACTCAAGGCCATGAATATCAGCGTTTGTATGGTATATATTTAGCCTGCCATGTATTTTATACATAACGTTAAATCACCTGTCACGCTGTGAAGAGCTTGTGTCCCGTTCATCTCCCCTGCGGTTTCCCGAGCGGACTGAAGTTCAGTCTCCAGAAACTGACATTTCTTTTTTAGAGACTCGTTTTCGTTTGAACATCGTAAAATCTCCATTCGCAGCAGCAGTGAGTTCTCCTCGAATAGTTTGCTTATTTCCGCAGCAGCGCTTCTCGCCATGATTTCAATTATAGCCGTTAAATGTGTCTGAAAATCGACTGTGTTCATGGTGTCTGTCATTAACGGGATCCCGGAGAAAGTTAAAAAAAATACCCGTAAGATCCCCCAACGGCAGTGTTATCTTCTTCTCGACAGACAACCTCAAATTTCTTCACGATCGTTTTGTAGAAACAAACCATAAATAGCATTTGTTCAGAAGAAAAGGAGGATCATGGGAAGAATTACCGTAACTCACCGTGCAGAAAAGCGCATGAAAACTTGCAACTTCTTCTTTGTGGTTTTGTGGCAGATGGCGTCTCTTTTGTTGCATTACTGCCCCCCTATACCATACAGTATATTTATTATATACTCTCTTGTCCAGTCAGGTTGTCTCCTATTTAAAATCTAACAAGCACTTTATACCCCTTTGTTTTTCTGAAAATTCTCATATATTTTGGACGCTTCTGTTTTTCCTAAACTCTTAAAGCTGGGTCACTCATTTTCTTTTTGGCTTAGTCCCTTTATTAATTTGAGGTTGCCACAGCGGAATGAACCGCCAACTTATCTAGCATATGTTTTACTCAGCGGATGCCCTTCCAGCTGCAACTCATCACTGGGAAACATTCAAACATGCTCATTGACAACAGATAATTTAGCTTACCCTATTAATACCATATGTTTTGGACTTGTGGGGGAAACCAGAGCACCAGGAGGAAACCCACACCAACACAGATTGAACATGCAAACTCCACACAAAAATGCCAACTGACCCAGCCAGGGCTTAAACCAGCGACCTTCTTACTGTAAGGCGACTGTGCTACCCACTGCGCCACCGTGCTGCCCAGCTGGGTCATTTATCGTAATTCTAATGCAAATTTCCTACAAGATATAAGCATGTTCCACCATTTTATAACAGTAATATTATTAATTAATAGATATTCATTCAGGTTACTGTCTCCCATTCAAAATCTGCTTATTATAACTTGCTATGTACTGCCATTATTGTTTCTAATATTTCTAACTATCCTCACTTTATAATTCACACTGTATCAGTCTTGAGTTTCATAGTATGAAGTGACAAAAAATGGTTGAGGGGCAAAAAGTGGAATGAAGAAACAACAGGACACATATGTATTTTATACAAAATAAAGTGAGGATAGTAAGAAATATTGGGACACAGTAACATGAATGAATTTCTATTAATTAATATTATTATTATTAAATGGTGGATGGTGCCAATATATTGAAGAAAATTTGCATAAGAAACACGATAAATAATGACCCAGCTGAAGAGTTTAGGAAGAAACAGAGAGAAGTGCCCAAAATTTATGAGAAAAAGCGCTTATCACTCTCTACAGCGTACTCCACTGTCTCCATTATGCCTTCTAGGTCTACAGAATCACAACAGTTATTTAAAAAACAAAACTAAATACAATAAGACAAAAAATGTATTAATAAACTAGAAAGCTGTTCAGTTTTGTAAACTAAACTAAAACAAACACAATAAAATATATACATATTTTAAGTTGTTATAAAATAAAGATTATCTGAAAAAATATAATTCAATGCATTTCCTTTCAGCTACTCTCTAATTTGTTTTATTTAAACTAGAATAAATTAAACTATTTATCAAAAACATAACTAAAATAATTAAAACTAAACATGCATGTAAAAAATTATAGATAATTCTTGGGAGATTTTTTTTTTTTTTTTTACAAAATTACAAAAAATGTTAATTACCTAAATATTAAAAACAAATTCCTAACACAAAAAATCAAAACAAATATACACTACCTGACAAAAGTCTTGTCGCTTATTCAAGTTTTAGGAACAACAAATAATTACTTGACTTCTAGTTGATCATTTGGTTTTAGAAGTGGCTTATAAACAAGGCAAAAGCCTCTCGATTACGCTTGTTTTACCAAAATAAAATATGATCATGCCTTGATTATTAATTATTTAGGACAGTAAGGTCTGACTTTGCGTAGACAAAAGTCTTGTCACTTAACAGAAATAATGTACAGTATCGAATATAAAGTCATGCTGCAGTGGAAAAAGAATGAATATTGTGTATGACTCCTGTGAGCTTGGAGGACTGCATCCATAAATCTCCGCAATGACTCAAACTTATTAATAAAATCATCTGAAATGGCAAAGAAAGCAATCTTGCAGGACTCCCAGAGATCATCAAGTATCTTTTGAATTCATTTTCCTCCTTCATCAATGCGCAATAATGTTAATTTCTGGTGACTGGGCTGGCCAATCCTGGAACACCTTGACCTTCTTTGCGCTGTCTTGCTGAAGAATTTGCCCTCTTCTGTGGTTTGTAATATAATGGGCAGCACAAATGTCTTTATACCTCAGGCTGTTGATGTTGCCATACACTCGGCAGATCTCTCGCATACCCGCATACTGGACGTAATCCAAAACCATGATTTTTTTTCTTCACCAAACTTGAATGATTTCTTTGACAATTGCAGTATTTGTGATGATTGGGATGCAGTTTAAAAAATGATTAATCTGAAATGTCTACCTTCTGCCACTTTTTCAAGTGATCAACTAGAAGTCGAGTTTTAATTTGTTGCTCTTACAAATGGGATTGATGACGAGACTTTTGTCAGGTAATTTTTTCTCAAAGATTTACTCAATAATAAACTGAGATTCAAACATCATTGAATTTGTATTTACACTATAGGTTGAAAAATAATAAACGTAGATTTTTGGAAGCTACAGATGACAGAAAATCAAAATTGTTCCTCCGTTCAGTTATTCACAAATACATGTTTTGTAAAACAGCAATAAAACAAATTAGATTTACTGTATTTCAAACATTGTTTCATATTTAATCTCTATCCAGAAATAATCTGAAACTATACATTTTTCGATTATCTGAAACCATACATTTTCGATTATTAAACTAAATATTCAACTAAAACTCAACTTATAAAAAGCAGTAAAGCACGGCTAAAAATAGAGTTTGAAACGCACAGCCGTTCATTAACTGAAGTTGCCACATGACTGACAAGACAGGTGTTTGTTAAGGTTAAACTTTGTGGTAAACCCTTTCCCACATTTCACACAGGTGTAGGGCTTTTCTCCGGTGTGACTTCGCAGATGCATGTCCAGTGTGCATTTCTGAATAAAGCCTTTTCCACAGAGCGGACAGCGATACGGCTTCTCTCCGGTGTGGGTGCGCTGATGGGTGTACAGGTGTCCTTTCTGAATGTACCTCTTTCCACAGATTGTGCACCTGTAGGGCTTCTCACCTGTGTGACTCCGCTGGTGGATAGTGAGTTGACTGAAACACCTGAACCTCTTCGAACAGTAGGAGCAAACAAAACGCTTGTCCGCTGAAAAAGAAGTGGCACTGCATGTTCTTGTGGACCTTGAAGCGCTCCAGCTCTGTAAGTGACTAAATGAAGCATTTTCAGATTCTGAGATACCTTTTTTTGAGATCGACTGCACCATTTGGTTCAACGGCATTATTGCAGGTGGGCTGTTTCTGTTCAGGGCTGGCGATTCAGCTTTTGATGTGTTTTCTTTACTTCCTCTGTCAATACAAGGAACAGTTTTAAGCACTTCCTTTATGGGTGAAAGGCACACGACTTCGACACTGTGGGTTCCTGTGGTTAAGTGAAAGAGTTGTAAGTGTACTTATCATGGTAGGATATTATGAACAATTTATAATCCATCATCCAACAGCTTGCTCTAAACTAATAGAGCTGTGGCGAAAAATCTGAGAAATAGATACTGCATTCAAGCTGACATGATCAAAAATGCATCGCTATTCTCTCTTAAATCTATTCTGTCTAATCGTTAACAAAGCTGAGTTTTATGGATGCTCATTTCGGTTCATTTTGCCAACGATAATCGCTGTTTGTTAACTGAATTTTAACCGTTGACTGGTCAGATTATTATAAGATTATTATTCAATTTAAAAAAAAATAATTGACATGTATATTTTGTTTGACATTAAATATTGCATTTAAAAAGTATATATTTTTAATATGCGAAAAGCAGCTTACAGAACATGACAACAGAGCATCTTCACGCACCTGCAATGTTTACAAAAGCATGGAAAAAAGAATAAACTAGTGAAAAAAATGAAATAAATAGTCCTGCCCTAGATATTTTTCATTTAAATGACAAATTTAGAGGGCAAAACAAAAACTGGCATATGATGTTTTTCCAATCATGTTTTTATTTCTTCCGTCAAATAAAAATATCAGGCTACCTCAAATCAATCGCTCCACAGAAAATATGCATTTAATTATCGCCCGCTGTTATTATTACAGTATGTCACAAAACCTCTGTCAACATTTTTAATAGAAGTCATTGGTTTAAAGATTATGTCTTATGATTATGAATTATTTCCTCCGTCTCACTTGCAATTCATGTGGAAAAAAAACTAGCCTAGAGCGCTGCCTGCTGTTACAAACTAACCTAGAGCGCCATCTTGTGTTAAATACTAGTCAAGAGAGCCATCTGCTGTTAAATACTAGTCTAGAGCACCACCTGCTGTTAAATACTAGTCAAGAGCACCATCTGCTGTTAGATATTAGTCTAGAGCCCCATCTGCTGTTAAATACTAGTCTAGAGCGCCATATGTTGTTTAAAAACTAGTCTAGAGCGCCATCTGCTGTTAAACTTGTCTAGAGCTCCATCTGCTGTTAAATACTAGTCTAGAGCACCATCTGCTGTTAAATACTAGTCTAGAGCGCCATATGCTGTTAAATACTAGTCTAGAGCGCCATCTGCTGATAAATACTAGTCTAGAGCGCCATCTTGTGTTAAATACTAGTCAAGAGAGCCATCTTGTGTTAAATACTAGGCTAGAGCGCCATATGCTGTTAAACACTAGTCTAGAGCACCATCTGCTGTTAGATACTAGTCTAGAGCGCCATCTGCTGTTAAATACTAGTCTAGAGCGCCATCTTGTGTTAAATACTAGTCAAGAGAGCCATCTGCTGTTAAAAACTAGTCTAGAGCGCCATCTTGTGTTAAATACTAGTCTAGACCACCATCTGCTGTTAAATACTAGTCTAGAGCGCCATCTGCTGTTAAATACTAGTCTAGAGCGCCATCTTGTGTTAAATACTAGTCAAGAGAGCCATCTGCTGTTAAATACTAGTCTAGAGCCCCATCTGCTGTTAAATACTAGTCTAGAGCGCCATATGCTGTTTAAAAACTAGTCTAGAGCGCCATCTGCTGTTAAAAACTAGTCTAGAGCTCCATCTGCTGTAGAAATACTAGTCTAGAGCACCATCTGCTGGTAAAAAAACTAGTCTAGAGGACCATCTGCTGTTAAATACTGGTCTAGAGCGCCATCTGCTGTTAAATACTGGTCTAGAGCGCCATCTGCTGTTAAATACTAGTCTAGAGCGCCATCTGCAAATAAAAACTAGCATAGAGCGCCATCTGCAGTTAAAAACAAGCCTAGATTGCCATCTGCATTTAAAAATTTGCCCAGAGCGCCATCTGCTGCTAAAAACTAGCATAGAGCCCTGTCAACTGTTAAACTAGCCTAGAGCGCCATCTACTGTTAAACTATCCTTGAGCCCCATCTGCTGTTAAAAACTGTTCTAGAGTGCAATCTGTTGGTTAAAAACTAAGTTCAGAGAATGGTTCAAGAGACACAGTAAAGCATTTTAAAAATGTCATAATTGATGTAGAATCAATTCAATCGAACGATTTTTCCCCACAGCTGAAATACTTACCCTCTTCACTGTTGCCTTGACCGGTCCAAACATCTACTTCATGTGGCTCATCCTTTACCACAATAATCGGCTGGTTTATCTCACAGTTCTGCTGCGGGATCTCCTTTGGTAGCTTGATATGACATTATATCTTTCATTATATCTTAAAACGTGACAGCTTTTACAAATATTATCAGGCAATAAGGAAAACTTACTTGGTCTTGCTGAATTATTAATGGGCTTTCTCCCAAAAAGACCTCACCTCTTCGGATGTTCAAATGATTGCGAACATCTTCTTGGGCACATTCACTAGATAATAATGAACTAGTATAAATTTAACTAGATAAAAAAAAAAGTTATTATCAGCATTAGATGAGATGTGTAAGAAACCATCCTACACACAGAAGCTGTTTGAAGACAAAAACCTGACAATAAGCAATGTCTTTAGGTGTGGTAACCATAATGAGCACATTAATTCACAGTGTGGCCATTTCACCACCTCAGGTGTGCTGTGTTATTTTTTAAGAATTAAACATCCCATTATCAATTGTTCTTTACAAAAAATAAAGCATATATACTAAAAAAAATAAAAGTATTGTAGTAGAAAAAACTACCATTTTAAGCAAACACACATGAAACAATACTATAGAAAATACTATAGTGTTTTTGAACTATACTTGAATTAAAGGTATAATTCACCCAAAAAATAAAATGTACTCACTATTTACTCCCCAACAAGTGATTTTAAGCATTTATGAGACTTATGAGATATTTTGAAGAATGCTGAAAACTTGTCACCATGGGTGTCCATAGTAAGAAAAAAACTTGATACTATGGAAATAAGTAGTTACAAGTTTCCAACATTTTTCAAAATATCTTCTTTTGTGTTAAAATAAGTTCATAAAGGTTTGAAACAAGTAGGCAGAGCGAATTTAATGAATTTTCATTTTTATTAAATCCCTTTAATCTGTTGTGATAATTCTATAGTTGCAGTGGTAACACGACAACTATAGTAATATAAACAAATGACCAAATACTGTTGATTTCTACAACTATAGGCTATATTATACACCAAAACACCACAGTTTAATGTAGTAAAAACTAAACTATTACAGTTTGCAATACTTCAGAACCATTATCAATTATTCCTTACAAAAAAGCATTAATACTACACAAAAATAGAAGTATAGTAGCAGACAAAACAACGATTTTAAGAAAACCCACATTAAACAATACTATAGCAAATACTATAGTGTTTTTTTCTACTTTACCATAGTTAAGTACTAAAATAAAAAAAGGTTTTAAAACCGCTAAAATATTCTGCTATACCATTCCTAAGGTATGTGTAAGATTTTTATTTTCTTTTTTGTTGTTTTTAGGCCAACAGTAACTCCAGCAGAAAAACTATCCAAAGATGGTGTTTTAAATTGTAAAGATCAGTGTTTTTGAAACAAATGAAGACAGCAGAGGTCAATTAATATTTTGAATTGTTTAGCCTTACATGTTTACTGTTGCAAACTATCTTAAATCTTTCAAAAGAAATATTGTTTTCAAAGGGGAAAAAAGTTTTTGTTTTTTACCCAGACATTTAAAAAGAATATATTATAGAGCAGTGAGCGCAATAATGTGAAACCCTGATATTTTTATCCAAGGTTATCATACCATCACAATCTTACCGGCCCATGCCTAGCATCCGTAGTTATAAAAATTTATGGATACAATGGAAATCAATAGTTACAAGTTTCCAACATTTTTCAAAATATCTTCTTGTATGTTCGAACAAAGAAAGAAGCGCATAAAGCTTTAAAATAAGAAAAGTCAGCGCAAATTAATACGTTCATTTATTTTCATTTTTGGGTGAACTACCCCTTTGATCTGTTGTGGCAATTCTATTGTAGCAGAAGTAACACAACAACTATAGCAAACAAATGCCCAAATACTGTAGATTTCTACAACTACACAGAAGTATAGTAGCAGACAAAACAACAATTTTAAGCAAACCCTCATGAAACAATACTATAGTAAATACTATCGCGTTTTTTAACTTTAATAAAGTACTTGAATTAAAGTGATAGTTCACCCCAAAATAAAAACTGACTCACTATTTACTCCTCAACAAGGGATTTTAAACTTTTATGAGATGTTTTGAAGAATGCTGAAAACCTGTAACCATTGTTGTCCATTAGGCATGGGACGATAAGCGTGTTTAAGGTAACCTTTAATTGAAAAAGTCAAGGTTTTAAAACCCCCAAGATCTTCTGCTATACCGTTCCTAAGGTATGTGTAAGATTTTTTTATTTACTTTTTTATGTTGTTTTTTTTTTTGTTTTGTTTTTAGGACAACAGTAACTTCAGCAGAAAAAATATCCAAAATATAACTAAAGATGGCATTTTAAATAGTTAAGATCAGTGTTTTTGAAACAAATGAAGACAGAAGTCAATTAATATTTTGAATTGTTTAGCCTTACATGTTTACTGTTACTGTTAAGTCAAACTATTATAAATCTTTTAAAAAACAAAATATATTAATTTCCAAAGGGAAAAAAGTATTTGTTTTTTACCCATACATTTAAGAAGAATATATTATAGAGCAGTGAGCACAATAACGTGAAACCCTGATATTTTTATCCAAGGTTATCATAAACTATGGATACTATGGAAATCAATACTTAAAAGTTTCCAACGTTTTTCAAAATATCTTCTTTTGTGTTTGAACGAAGAAAGAAGCTTATAAGGCTTTGAAATAAGAAAAGGCAGCACAAATTAATGATTGAATTAATTTTCATTTTTGGGTGAACTAACGTTACCCCTTTAATCTGTTGTGGTAATTCTATGGTAGCAGAAGTAACACAACAACTATAGCAAACAAATCCCCAAATACTGTAGATTTCTACAACTACAGCTACATTATACAATAAAACACCAGTTTACTGTAGTAAAACTAAACTATTACATTTAAGTTCGTAATCCTACAGTATACTATAGCATTCATTCATTAACAAACGGTTGTAAATACACATATAATACACTTTACTATACGATTCAAAAGCAAATTTCTACAGTATTTTTTTGTAGGTAAATTGAACACTAATACGTAATACTTCTATTTTAAGATTAACTCTCTCAACCCAACATAAAAACACTAGTTAGGCTGTATCTCAAGTAAATTAACTTAAATTTTACATAAACACCACATCATTTAAGCTCAAGTACCTCTTGACAGCAGTAAAGGAATGAGCGTGTGTTGTGTTTGTCCGGGGCTGGAGCTCCATCAGTCTCCTCCTCAGGGCGCTGATCTCCCCCCGGCCGCGGCTCACCTCCGCCCGCAGCAGCTCCCGCTCCACATCCACCAGTTTACGGATCTCCAGCACCGCCGTCCGCACCACTGCTTCCATGATGGAGAGCAGCTGACTCTCAAAAGAGGAGACAGTGGACACCATCTCCACAAACTACCGCACAGAAGCCACTGTCTGATGTAGATATGCAGGAGTAGCTGCCTCTGCTGATTCTGCTGCTGACAGTGATCTGTGTTATACTTCTTTAACTTAAGGTTGTTCAGTGTTCATTTTAAACTCAAGAGGTTCCCTTTCCTACTGTTTTCGTGTACATGTAGCTGCTAGTGGTTTGTGTGAAGGTGCCGCACTAACGCCATCTGTTGAAATGGAGTAGTTTTTAAAAAAGGTTTATGCATTACTTATTGTTTATTTAATATTACTTATTATTTATTATGTATTATTGCTTATAACTATTTATTTTAATAATTAAAAGTATTTATAATCATTAATTTTTATATAAATTATTTATTTATTTACAGTCTATGAAAAAAGAAGTATTGCAGATATAAATTGTAATTCTGAGGATGTTATTATAAATATATAAATTGAGTACGCCATAGTTTATATTATATTATATTATATTATATTATATTATATTATATTATATTATATTATATTATATTATATTATATTATATTATATTATATTATATTATGTTATATTATATTATATTATATTATATTATATTATATTATATTATATGAATGTGCATAGCTCTATAGGACACAGTAATATATAATTAATTTAAATTTAGCAATTAATCGTGCATTTAAGAAAATCAAAGTAGAAAAATTTAGAATTAAAAATAAACTGTTCTTCACAAAATTCTGCTGGAAAAATAAATGTATCATGATCTCCAGAAAGTCAACCTTTTTTTGGTTGTCAACCTCCCCTGATAAAGTCTGGATTTTGGCCCCTATATGAAATTATTTGTAATATTTTTGACAGTATGCCATCATAAATTGCCAAAGAAGCTGATAGAAGAAGGCTTTAAGACAAATTTAATTTTTAATTATTCAAATGTACAAATTCTGACTGAGGAAATGAGCTGGCCAGTTTGTTATTTTCCTACTGGCCACAGTTTTTATTATGTTTTTAGTTGGTTTTTAATAAGTTTTAACATATTCCATTTTGATTTTGTTAATCATGCATGATGATAGGTTTGTATTTTTAAAAAATTAAAATTCTAATCTCAATACATTATTTATAAACTAATAACTCACAGTTCAAATGCACATTTCTAGAATGGTAAACATTTTGACAAAACTGTAGGAAACAACTTTGTTGCTTCAAAATATGTAGTTATGCTCACCGTCTGACAAGCTAATGCAGCAAAGATTAATGCTCAAACTATTACAACAATGGTAGAATGCCCATTAAATTGGTAGAATTACTGCAAAAAGATCCACTTTTATATATATATATATATATATATATATATATATATATATATATATATATATATATATATATATATATATATATATATAGAACCACGCTTTTCAGTTGGCTGGCTACGGGACTTGAATAAATAAATAAAATAGCATATAAAACATAAACGATAATGAATCTTTACAGATTCCACAAGGGCTCGATTAAAGTGTGCACTACGTTGCCCAGAATGCATCAGTAGGCAACACTCGCTGTGATTGGATGTTGGTCAGATCGCACGAGGAACTCTTGAAGGTAGCCTGCTAAGAAAACATTCCGCGGTGAGTGCAAAGTAAATGTGCAAATTTTACAGTATCCATAAGTCAGTAAAAAAATTTGTAAAAGCGGGAAGCATCTTTCTGACCTGCTATTATTGGTAGTGTTTATCGATAGGCGTTTTAGTGCTGCAACTACGACTACAATTCTTTCTTGATTCATTCATTTCACCTCTCACCTGCACTGCCCAAACAGATTAGACAGGGTTTTAACAAACACCAATGCTGCTTACTGCAGAAGCTTAACTTATCATTGTTTATTTTATAAACCAGGTGTAAAAACCTTTTTATTGTTAGTCATGCTAATACTGTCGTTGTATTTTGAGTTCTGCTGTGTCATTTAACTAAAGGGGACCTATTATGCATCTCTTTACAAGATGTAAAATAAGTCTCTGATGTCCCTAGAATTTGCATGTGAAGTTTCAGCTTAAAATACGCCACAAATAATGTTTTTAAACTCTTTGAAACTGACTCTCTTAGGTTTTAATCCTAATTGGCCCATTTTGGGGACTCACTTTAAATTCAAATGAGATTGTGCTCCCTGCTCCCTGCTTTTTTTTTAAAAAAAATTTAAAAGTGCAGAACTACAAATGTATTATCTGTCATTCAAAAACAAGACTAACGTTCTATGCTAAAGAGGGAGAGATTGTTACTAATGGGCAGTTTTGTGCTAGTTACTGAAATACAGTAACTAGTTACTTAATTCAGAAAGTAACTCAATTACTTTATTGATTACACCAAACAGTAATGCATTACTGTTAAAAGTAATTTTTGAGTTACTTTCCAGAGAACATTTTAATGCTCCCATTAATGCCGTTATAACCTCACTTCAGTGCTGCATGAGAAAACGATTTTGATCAGCTTTACAGTTTTAATCAATTTGCATTCTCACAACTAAAACACAAAACAGGCTTAAATAATCAGTCATTTTTAAACATTAATTTGTTAAAGTCAGAACAGCGGCATAAAAATAAAAATCACAAGGTGATAAACCTGCTAAACAATATATTCAGCAACAAAAAACTAAAGTTGCTTCAGCATCATAAAAGTTGTTGTATTTAACCCTTAAACATGTTACTTCACACCCAGCCTGATCTCACGAAAAAGCGTAAGTATTTTACGTTTTGCCAGTTTAGTGGCTAATTCGTACTAGTTTAGTCGTACGAAATGGTACGATTTTAAAAAGGAGGTGTGGCACCTGACCCCAACCGTCATTGGAGGATGAGCAAATCGTACTAAATTGTACGAATTAGATCGTACGAATTCATACGAATTAGCCACTAAATCAAAAAGTTACGAATTGCCGTGAGATTGTGTTGTCACACCTTAAGTTCGAAAACTAGCAACAATATACAACAAACAAAAAATAAACTTCATAAAATAAATAAATGAAAATAGGCGACGCGGTGGCGCAGTAGGTAGTTCTGTCGCCTCACAGCAAGAAGGTCGCTGGTTCGAGCCTCGACTGGCGTTTCTGTGTGGAATTTGCATGTTCTCCCTGTGTTCGTGTGGGTTTCCTCCGGGTGCTCCGGTTTTCCCCACAGGTCTAAAAACATGCGGTACAGGTAAATTGAGTAGGCCTCCGTTGTTGATGAGTGTGAATGAGTGTGCGTATAGGTGGGTTTCCCAGGGATGTGTTTCAACTGGAAGGGCATTCGCTGCGTAAAACGTGCTGGAATAGTTGGTTGTTCATTCTGCTGTGGCAACCCCTAATTATTGATTGAATGAATAAATGAAAATAATCTAAATTACCATTCAGAAGCAATTTGGTGAAACTAAGCACCAGAAAGCTGCTAATTCATTCATACATTCATTTATTCATTTTCTTTTTGGCTTAGTCCTCCTATTATTCTGAGGTCGCCAAAGCGGAATGAAACCCCAACTTATCCAGAATAATTTTTTACGCAGTGTAAAAGCTGCAACCCGTCACTGGGAAACATCTATACACACTCATACACACACATATACTATGGTCAATTTAGTTCACACAATTCGGCTATACACCACATGTTTTTGGACTTGTGGGGGAAACCAGAGCACTCAGAGGAAACCCACGCAAACATGGGAAGGAAATGCAATCTCCACACAGAAACGACAACTGACTCAGCCGAGGCTCGATCCAGCAACCTTCTTGCTGTGAGGCCAGCATGCTACCCATTGCACCACCGTGCAGCTTCATTGCCAAATTCTTAAGTTTTTATTTATGTATTTATTTACTTTTTAAGTTTTAATTTTTAAAAAACATGTTTAAGTGTATACATGGTTTTGCCCCTAAAGTAGTCAGTGAGTTAGTTAATAAATTCAGCAGTGATGTGGCAGAGACTAGAGGGGCAGTAAGTAGGAATTGTAGAATTTGCGGATGCAGAACCACTATCGGTGAGTCATCCTTTTCAGTGAAAGGTTCACATGGAATGCCATGCCTGTTGGTTTAAAATTAAAATCTGTTTTTTCTGTAAAGCTGAGAGAATATAAACATGAACAGAAAGTATTATTCTTTCAAATTGGTCAGGTTTACATTTCCCCTTAGGGTGCAGACTGACTTATATTTTATATTTGTGGCTCTATGTACAGTTAAAGTCAGAATTATTAGCTCCACTTTGAATTTTTGTTCTTTTTTTTTTTTTAATATTTCTCAAATAATGACAGTATGTCTGATAATTTTTTTTCCTCTGGAAAAAGTCTTATTTGCTTTATTTCAGCTAGAATAAAAGGTCAAAATTATTAGCCCCCTTAAGCCATGTACAATTTTTTTTCCATAGTCTACAGAACAAACCATCATTATACAATAAATGTATATATTTGTTTTTAATTTTTTAATGTAAATCCTAACCAGGGATGAGGACTGCAAATTAACTTCATGCTATATGCCCTATGTACACAACATTGGTTGTCTTTGTAAAAATATGTCAGGTGTATTGTCCCTGTAAAATAAACAAGCAACTAAAAAATAAATAAAAACATTTTTTGCTCTCTCGCAAGCACACATGGAAACTACCGTTACACATGGAAACTACGTCCGAAACTACCTATTGTTCAGTAGGTACTGCATTTGAATTTAAATGTACTACTCGGCCATTAGAAAAGTACGTTCTATACAGTATGTATAGAATTCGGACGTACTACATCTGCCATTTTGTCATGGTCACGTGACCTACCTGTGTCAGTTGTGTTGATTCTCTCCCATTTATGAATTTTCTTGCGGTACATCATGGGATAGCGCAGTGTGCAGAATCTTGCCGGAAGTAGTAAGTCATCCAGGTACTTGCATACTGATTTTCGAATTCCATCAATTCGGACATACTACTCGGCTCGCATACCGATTTTAGCGTACTATATAGTATGGTAGTATGCAGTTTCTGACACAGGGTTGGCCTCTCTTGTGCACATCCGGCCTCTCTTGTGCACATCCAGTCTCTCTTGTGCACACACTTCGTGCACCTCGCGTGCATTCAGTCTTTGCTTTAGTTTGACTTTTGTCCAGTCTGGTGCCTCATACACGATGTGTCTTTTTTTCTTTCTTTTTTTACGGTGGTTGGTTGGCATCTCCCAATTCCACAATGCACTTATTAGGATATGTTATAATTAACTAATTAAGTTACTATATTTAAAAAGTAGTGCATTACAGTATTAGTTACTGTCAAAATGAATGCTTTTACAATAACACATTACTATATGCATTATTGCCCAACACTGCTAATAGGTGGGGCTTTCCCCCTCTGATGACACATACAAAAAGAGAATTGCTGCGTCCCAATTCGCATACTTATACAACGGCCTAAAAGTATGTACTTTTTTTGTGAAGTAAAAGTTTATACTTTTGAGTGTGCAACAGAAGAGTATGCAAGCTTTGGGACATACTAGTTCCGTTGTGTTGCTTAGTTATGCCCCCTGCCAGTCATCCCATATTTAATTACCTACCCTATTAGAGAAGAAGCAGCAGGTTAATCTGCCATTCATGAGTCTTTCATGCAAAAAAATCTCCTCAGGTCTTTGGATGATTACTGTAAAACGCATTCAGACGTCCAAACTCGTCTTTATATAAGTTTAGTATTGTTGTTGCAGATGAAATATGACACAGAAAACGTGATTTTAATATTTTCCAGTGGGCTAGATATTGACTAACAGTCATTCAAACATCTTTACCGAAGCCTCTCTACTTGACGGTTGGTCTTGCGTCCATCATGTTTGTAGTTTATCACACGCGTTTGCAGTTCTCATTGAATTTGTGTCCAATGCGCTATGTATTGTGGGCAGTATCAGCGATTAGAGTATGGAAGCTTCTACACTTAAATTTTTTAAATAGCAAACCATCCGAGAATGCTCTTTTCAACATACTATGGTTTGGGACATACTAATTCTATTTTCAAATACTATTTAGGAAGGATAGTATGCAGATTTGGACGCAGCAAAATTGTGTGAATATAGAAAATGAAATGAATACATATTCACCATTAGATGCCGGTTAAATTTACAGACTGCTTCTACACAACTGTTTAAACCAGAGGTCACCAATCTCGGTCCTGGAGGGCCGGTGTCCCTGCAGGGTCTAGCTTCAACTTGCCTCAAAACACCTGCCTGGGTGTTTCAAGTATACCTAGTAAGACCTTGATTAGCTTGTTCAGGTGTGTTTGATTAGGGTTGAAGCCAAAATCTGCAGGAAAATGGCCCTCCAGAAACAAGTTTGGTGACCCCTGGTTTAAACCCTGTATTAAAGTGATTTTTGCATAATATATGCTCTTAAAATGTTCCTTTATGTCCCTTTATAATCATGATTCTCTTTCCTTGATTTCAGAGAGTGATGTCTGGAAGGAGAGTGTTGGTTTTTTCTTCAGTGGGGGAGCTCGGGTCTAGTCTGGCTCAGCTGCTGTCCTCTCGAGCAGAAAAAGCTCTGAGCTCCGGTGGAAGCTGCTTTTCTCTGGGTCTTTCAGGAGGGAGTCTGGTTTCTATACTGAGTAAAGAACTGCCTGCTGTACCAAACCTGGACTGCAGCAAGTGGCTTATTGGCTTCTGTGATGAGAGACTTGTGCCATTCAGTGATCCAGAGAGCACTTATGGATTATACAAGGTAACTCTGCACATATTAGAAAGACTGATAGTTTGTTATGCAAACATGTAGTCTCTCAATATTTTGATATATTATTGAATATTTTATATATATATATATATATATATATATATATATATATATATATATATATATATATATATATATATATATATATATATATATATATATATATATTTGAATACTCAAACACAGAGCTTAAAGGGTTAGTTCACCCAAAAATAAAAAGTGTAATTAATTACTCACCCTTATGTTGTTATAATCTATGAGAACTTTGTTCATCTTCAGAACACAAAGATATTTAGATGAAATCTGAGAGCTCTAGGCCTAAAAATAACATTTTTTTACGTTAAAATAACGATTTTAATAATCGATTAATCTGTTGATTATTTTTTCGTTTAATTGATGAGTCAGATTAAAAAAAACATTAATTTCCAACCGTTTATTCAAAGAAAGCTCATCCCTGAGCTGTTATAATAATAATAATTAAATAATAAAATAAAAAACTAAGTAGTTTTTTCCTGTTTTCAATCCAAATATCGAAATATTTTTTAAATTAAGATACTGACTAGACACATGAAATAGCATAAGAAATTATGTCTTGTTTTCTAAAAACAACACCTCAAAATTAGGTGATTGTTTGCTTAAAACAAGTTAAATTATTTGTGAATTTAGTAAGAAAAATAATCTTAATAAGACATAATCTCAAACAGAAGTTTTACTAGTTCACATAAACGTGTAAGTGATCGTGATCTATAACATGAGATGGTCATCGCCATGTCTACTTGCGGCCGCACGTTTGCCTTATTCATAAAAAGCAGAACATGCAGGATTCAGCATGTAAATTCAGTTACTCCTCAAACTCATGCAAGTAAGTGGCTGGTGAACCTAGTTACTTTCACTATGTGTAATTTGTATCTGATATAAATAAAACACATCGGTAAATTATATTTGAATGGATTGTTCGACTTCCTTGTGTGTTTTACAAACTCTAAATGCATTGTTTTACTAGTATGTGTGTGTATTAAGATGTCTAAAACAAATTAAGCATAAGCCCGCTAAAATGCTGCATAATTATGATAATATGATACGTCTTTCTCAGCGGTGTTAAGTTAGTTTTGTTTACAAAAAAAAAGCACTTTTCAGACGGCCCCTTACTAAGAGCTCTGCTCAGCGCCAGACACCGTGCCAAAGCTCAGTTTGATTTTCTCAGTTGCGCTCTAAAAGTAAACGTGCTAACGCTAACTTGTCGTGCTTGTCAAGCTGGATAACAAGTAAAACATCAGCACCGCACTGAACTAAAGGGTTTTTTAATAATCAAACTTCCCCGAGTAGCGCGACACAACAAATCGATTATGAAATTTGTTGCCAGCGTTTTCAGTAATTCAGTTCAGTTTCAGTTTCCTTTATTTATGTCATTCAACACATCACAATAGAATTGTAATGCAAAACGAAATTACGTTGCAACAGACCCAACAAGAACATTAAAAACATCACTATACAAACACTATAAAATCCTAACATAATAAATAAGCTTTATGATTCAATAAAAATATAAATATATAGTTATATAAGATATAACCTATTTTTAAAAATCTCTGAAGAGAATAACTTCATACTTAAATACCTATTTCACCATTTGTTGTAACAATAACAAGTTATGCTAGTTTAACTAATTTATTATTTAACACTAGCTATCAACAATGCTTAAGAAATGGTATTATTCAAAAGTCTTATAATGACAGGATAAAAACTAAACCGCACTCCTCGGGCTTCTGTAACGCCTGCCTGATGGCATGAGCATGAGCAGGCTGTGGCCAGGGTGGGTTGGATCCCTTAAAATGTTATTTGCCCTAGACATAGACATAGACAGTAATCCATTTTTATCTATTTAATCAATTCGTTGTTGCAGCCCTAGAGAGCTCCCTCATCCTCCATAGACAGTATGGTTCAAAGATGTTCAAAGTTTGGAAAGAGACAGTTCGTGTGACTTCAGTGAATTAACTACAATCATACTAGGATCCAAAAACATTTTGTTTACCTATGTATGTTCCACATCTGATTAGTTTGTTTCCTTCTGTGTTGAAAAGTCTTGGCCTTGGTCTGAATATTTGCTACCTTGTGTACTGAATTCATTACTGCACATCACTGTAATTATGCATTAAAGGGTCACGAAACACCAAAACACATTTTTTGAGCTTTTGACAGTCGTATATGTGTCCCACACTGCTAAAAACACTATTAGGACACCTTTATTTCACTGAAAAGTGTAAATTGGTTGTTTTTGCATTATTTCAAGCAAATTCGTACTTCCTGTTTGAAACGAATTTTTGAAGCTGCGTCACGGCCATGACATAATAGCGTGTATTCCAGCATGCAGACTGGACGTCTGTGCCTGAGTGAGTCTTATTACGTCTTACAGTGTGATACATTAATGCATGAGTAAGGCTTGGTTCAAACCAATCAGCGCGCTCTATTGTGCAACTTCATTAATATTCATTAGTGTCACCGTGTTTACACCACAAAGACGCCACGTTGTGTTGGCAAAACAAGCGTGAAGTGTTGCTTTTATAGTTTGCTGCCGTTAAGTTTCGTTTTCATTTTCTCTCTGTGAGAGCTTATCTGGATCACGTGTGGATTAACAGTGTACGCGACGCTCGACAACAATAACTTACGTGTCTAAGGAGGATTATTGTTTACCTGAGAGCTGTTCTCATCTGCAAACGCTGAAATCTGGATTTGCTTGTAGTATTCTCTCCATAAAGACGCGGCTCTAGTTGCTGGTGATTGTCCTGTCTCTACAGATTTGGTAAGTGAGCGACCAGTGCTCTTTGTTTATTCAGTTTGTTCATATCGAATTAAGTTAACTATAGCACTGAGTGCAAACTTGTTAGCACCGCATTTAGTGACCGGAATAACACACGCGGCTTTCTGACGCTACCTGCCGTGTGCATCTAAGTTTCCGGGAAATGCTGAGTTTTTTTTTCTCTCATTCGCCGTGCGGTATCAAACATTGCATGAAAAATACACGCTTAGAGCAGATCCTCGAATCAAATATCGCGTTTGTCGCGAGGGGCATGAATGAATTCCCTGAATGAAAGAGCCAAACTGCAGTTAAAGTCCAACATTTATTAATTCAGCAAATAATTCGACTACAGATGTCCATGTAGGTTAAACACCATCGCTTTCTCCTGTCTGTGTGTGTGTGTATTTTGACTCTGAAACTCGCGCGTGCACAAATAGACACTCCCACACCATCCCACTTTAGTTCCTCCGACACTCCCCCCTAAACAGAGCTGGACACGCCCACTTTTCTGACTTTTTCGAAAGTAGAGGTGTGAAAACACCCTGCTGAAACGAGGGGGTTTCATGGCCCTTTAAGAATAACATTTATCTGCATTGCTGTATGTAGCTCACGCCCTCTATAAAGTGTATATTGATTTGGTCCTTATACCAACACAGGCTTATTGGGGCAGTGTAACGCCAACATTTTTTGCTCCTTTTCACACTAATGATATTTACAAGGCTGTTTTATCGACAAATAAAGGATTATTTTCTTGCAGTTTCTTACACAAAAAATCAGAAAACAACTTATCAGTGTCTGTGATTTGTAATCAAATGCATTTTCCTCACTTATCTATCTCCATATAGATAACTTTTGCTCAGTAGCTCACTATGTATGATGTTGTGCCTGTGATGGAAAATGCTCAGGTTCAAGTCTGGTGAATCACGGATCCACTAAAAGAGAGAAAAGCAATGTAAAACTACATGGCCGCAGTGCAGTTTTCTCCTACGTTTGCTTTTGAAAACATTACTAGATGTGTTTAGAGAAAGGTTTAGGTCAGTGGTTCACTAGTGCCTCATTTCCAATGAGTGGTACAGTACGGTACGGTACAGTTCTGTACGATTCACCTTTATCTGGCTTGTGTCTCCACTGTCAGAAAGTTGCATTCAAAGTTCACATATCCTATGAGCAGCACTTCCTTCTAAACAGATGCTTTATACACAAATTTACTCTGGTGAGGATCGGACACAGATCGACGGTGTCGTAACGCAACGTGCTGACCACTAGACCACAATGGCACTGTTACGCTTGTGTGGCCGGAATGATAGTTACAGCATCCTTACCCTGCAGTAGGGCTGGGCGATTTGCCAAAAAAAAAATCTGGGTTTTTTATAAAGTTTGACCGATTCACGATTTCGATTTTTTTTTTTTTTTTTTTTTTTTAATTGTGTTACTAGTCTTCTCAAAACATTGCAACAACATGACTGAAGTAACATTCTTTTTATAAGTAACTTGAAAAACCATCTGGTTAAGGAACATTGTATTTTTAATGGCCATGTCATACAAAAATAGGTCAAGGTGTAAATAAATGTATAACAAATTCACGAGTTAAACAGCGTTGCTGAAGATTTGAATAAGAAATATTTGTGTAAATATTGCAGTTGCAGGAATACAGAGGTATTTTTTGCAAGTTTTGCTGAGCCTAAGAAAGATCAGCTCAGCTTTGACTTTGTCTTCTGATTGTATGACAGGTTGTAAAGCTGCTGCCTTTTTCTTAAAAAGATACAGTGGAAGTAAAGGACTGAACATGGAACCTGTAAAGCCTAATTTAACCCAATGTGTGAAGTTGTGGACATTTAGTAGGAGCAAATACAAGTACCAGATGTGTCAAATATAAAATAATATATTTAATCTATTTTTCTTTTTTCCCCTTTGAAATACCGATCATTTGATGCGCTTTGCTCCACTCTCTATTATGCTTTGTGATCTGTCTGGTTTTCAACCAGGTCCGCTAAATGACGTCATGGGGGCAGGTATTTTCATTTTCTCTGCTACAGGCCCTCACCACTGCTCGTGTTCAAACCAAAAGATCGGAGCGGTTTTTCTCATGGCAGGTTTTTACGTCCTTCATACATGTTAAGATCGAGTTTATCGACTTGATAAGGGAATGTCTTAACAATCCACACAGACGCGCACATGACAGTTTAAACTATCACACACCAAACGCGCACATTCGCAAGATATTTAACATGAAACTAATCAGATGGCGCTCTGTGGCGGGGCTGAAATATGAACTGCTTTGTGAATCGTGGCTGGGCGGCGCTGGTGTGTGTATGGAAACCTGTTTAAAATTCTAAAATCCATGGTGGTGCGTGGTGCTTCTGCTTCATAGAGTGAACCAAAGCGCATTGGTGCCATTATAATGTATTCAAAATCGCGATTTCTCGATTTGATTCAAAATTAAATCGTCTTAAACGTAAATTCGAATTAATCAAAAAAATTGGAAAAATCGCCCAGCCCTACCCTGCAGGCTACATTTTGCTCATGGGGCTGCGAGACAATAAATAAGAAGAGCGGAGCTGCGGCAAAATAATGAATGAAAAGAGTGAGGCTATGGTCAAATAAATAAATAAATAAATAAAAGTGTGACTGCGACTGTTGCTTTCTCCGTTCGCCATGCTGGAGAGGAACAGTTTGCGCAAATGAAGCGCAGAGTGGGTGTCATCAACTACAGCTCTCATCTAATTGGCTGAAAGGTACGAGTTGCCCTGCCTCTGCCAGGACAGTCTCAAAAATACACACACACACGTATCCAGAGGGAGTCGTACGTGAAAGAGGATTTGCAGAGAGAATTTTTCTCGTTCAGAAAGAACTCGCAAGTTTTAAACATTCAAAACTTTTTGTACACTCTTATACATTTGCAAATGGTGTTTTGCATTTGTGAAACGTATTTTATGAAAATGTATTTTTATTTTGTGCACTTGAAATTTTTTTGTGAATATAAATAAATATTTTTCGCACGTGAATTTGATTTTATGCACGTGAATTTGGCTACGCATGTGTACATCGTGTCTTTTGTGTGAATTACTTTTGAGTCTTACCTGACTCCATAATAAAAGCATACCGAACTGTACGTACCATACCGTACGGTACCACTCAATGGAAACGAGTAATAGGTGATCTGTACCAGATATATGCACTGAAATAAAGAAACTTTACTATTGTTAGTTTTTCTACATCAACGCTTGTTCACATTACATAAAACATAAAATTAACTAAATTAACACAAGTTAGCTATGTTATTTCTACAGAAACTTAGTACTGTAAGCTTTACGTAATAAGGGTTTGACTGGCTATTTTAACATTGTTTGTACTCTTCTTTTGGGAGTCATATACAGCTTAAATCTCAGTTATCCTTTAAACCTGAATTACACTTTAGAGTTTTTCCAGAAAGTTTTGCTGGGACTTGACGCTTAAAAACTGTCACACAAAATGCTTAAGAACAAACTTCTTGGTTGAATCAGTACATCATTCTGGACAAAGAAAAAAATTAAATGAAGATGTTTTGTTGTTTTCTTTGTGAAATTTAGATTGTTTTAGTTTTAAAATTAGATGCCAGTTTTAATTTTGTCTTTGTTGATGGACCAACATTTTAAATGTTTAATTTTTTGTCTTTTTGAAATAAACAATTTTTTTTGATTGTTTTCCAAAATAGAGGCCAGTTGTAATGTTTTTTGACAGCTTAAACATTTAAAATATCAGAAATTGTTCAAAGTAAAATTTGTATTGCAATATTTGAAGGAAGTTCACATTGTAAGACTGTTCACTATCGACCAAAATGTTGTTTTTACCTGTTTTTTTTTCTTCTGAAAAGTTTTTTACTGTAAGATTATTACCAATTCTGAAAGTCAGTCAGACCTTGTAAAGAATGTTTATTGTTAAATTTTTGATGTTTTTGTCTACCTGTGAAATTGAAGTTGTTTTATGGGTTTTAGCAGTTGTATATTTGCAAAACTTTGCAAAGTAAATAAATTCATTTTGTTTCTAAAAATGTTTTAAACTTATAGAGCAAATACTTCGAAGTTAATTATAAAAGTGTTCATAACATACAGTGACATTACTTAGTAAAATGTACATATAAAATGCCGTAGTGACACATCTGAATGGGTTGTATCTACTAAGGAATATTTTGTCAACTTTACCTGAGTTTCTTTAGTTCATTCAACTATGTTGTTGCTTGTAGAAACTACTTAACAGACTTGCGTGGAACCACTTGACAATCTTTTTTTTTTTTTAATGTAAGTCCAACAAATCAGTTTTTTGAGTGTGGACCAGATGTATGTGTATTTGAAACATGCTACAAAACATATCCTAAGTAACACGTTTCAAATGTACAAATATGTCCCGTGCCCTGTACTGGATTTTTTTTTTTTAATCTGAAACGTGCAACGAACACAGAACACTGTATTTCTAGCCTGGGCTGCCTAAGTATTTAGTTAAAAAAATGGTACAATGAGTGCCAGTCTATGGAGGATGAACTTTGTCTTGTCCTCCAGACAGGTTTTTCTTTAAGGATGGTGATGAAGCTTGAAAAGCTATGCATAATGATTACTGTTTATGTCTTACAGAATCAATTATTTGGGAAAATCAACATTCCAGAAGAAAGGATTTTAGCCATAGATCCTTCTTTACCTGTGAAAGAATGTGCCGAGGACTATGCCAGCAAACTCAGCAAGGTGTGATTCTATTCATTAATAAATATAAATGATTAATTTATAAATGTATGTATTTAAAATTCATAGCCCTCAATAAATGTTGTAATTTTAGGCCTTTAGCACAGAGAAGATTCCAGTGTTTGATGTCTTGTTGCTGGGAATGGGACCAGATGGACACACTTGCTCTCTCTTTCCAGATCATCCATTATTACAGGTTTCAGATACATTCATAGCAAAACAGTATCTATACGTTTTCAGTCAATTTATTTATTTTACCCTAACCATGTAGTAAGTAAATATATGTAGTTAATTAAGATTGATCGGTATTTAAATGAATGGATACACTGTGTAGCATGAACTTCTTCTTATTATAAAGTTTAACCTCTTTTTTTTGTCAGCCGAACCCTTTAGACCAGGGGTTACCAAACTAGCCAAAGTTTTGTTTGAGCCGTGTTGTTTGAGCACTGTGCTGATAGGCTCAAGTTAAAATTAGGGTATAAGATATAAAAGCAAGAGTGCGACGAGCGGAGCAGTGGGCAAAGACGTCCGAACAGTAGCAAAGCAGGAAGTCATCCTCTTGTGATTTATATACTAACATCCTTATATGTTTTAGTTATCTAGCTATGTATTACAAGCAAAGCAACTAGCTAACAACATGCTAACAACATGTTAATCCACGCTAGCAACATTTGTAAGCATGCTATGAATACTACAGGATGTTAAAATGTTAAAGTTTTAAATGTTAGCAACATAACAATTCAAATAGCAATGTTAATTTTGCTAGTAAATATTTAAATATGCTTAAGAACACGCTAGCATGTAAGTTTAGTGATAGCAATGTACTAAACATGTTAGCCCTGTTTTTAAAAAGTTAACATGCTAAAAATGCTAATTCTTATTTGTAAAAGGTTTTGTTCAGTGTTAAATCATGCTAACATCGTGTTAAAACATGCTAGAAATATGTTAAAACGTTCTTATTATTATTTTTCCATATTTTAAACTAACCAGACTTCCCAAACTAGCATGGTATGTACATTTCTGCCCTCTATCTTTGTTTGAGTGTGAATTATTTATGTAATTTTGTAGGAGCGTCAGAAGACAGTGGCCCCTATCTCTGATTCCCCCAAACCGCCCCCTCAGCGAGTCACTATGACGTTACCCATGGTTAACGCCGCTCGATGTGTGGTGTTTGTGTCGACCGGCGGCAGCAAAGCCCCTGTACTGAAGGTAAACACCGCCGAGAGTTTAATCTATAATTATAAATTTTACATTTGTGCTAGCTAAGAATTAATCGATTAATTGTTGTTAATCCTTTAAATTATACACATTATGGATGGTATTTAAGCAGAGTAATCATCTATGTGCATGTGGCTTATCCACAACATGTAAAGTAGATGATAGATGAAGTGAACAAGCATGAGTAGATTAATAACTCTCCACTATATTACATGGTTTTTATGCTAAATATACCAGTTACAGTTAGAAACCACAATTTGCTAACTCATTTGCACTAGTTAAGACACTTACTCATTTCTATTTAGAGTAATAAAACAAAAACTTTATTTAGGGTAATGTTTTATACTTAAAATAAGCATTAATATAGACAGATTTGAAATTATGAAACAAAACCTGCATTCGAAATTGCATAAGACTCAAGCCTGGTTTATACTTCTGCGTCAAGTGACCGACGTAACCCACGGTGCATGCAACGCACGTAGCTGTGCATTTATACTTCTGCGCGCTGTCAAGCGCTACCAAGCCGACCAATCACAGAGCTTGCGCTATGCGTTGTTGCGACATGTAGTTACATTTTATTAGAGGTACACGTCAGTGACGACGACGGCCACGGCGAAGGGCTATGCATCAGCGTCGTAGCATACGCCGGCATTTGACACAGAAGTATAAATCAGCCTTCATGTAGCTACTACAATTGAATTGGAGTTTACTTCTCGACTATTAGAAAAGTGCCTGCTATATAGCATTAATGTAATTCAGAAATACTATCTTCACCGTTCTTTCATAATTACATGATCTACCCGTCTCACTTCACTTTCATTTATAAATCAATTTTAATTTATTTATAAGGCACAGTTAAACAGCTGCCGTTGACCAAAGATTCTCCTGTGTCCTTTTGAGATAGAAGTGTCCATTAGTTTGTATTGTGTGATTCCGCAGCATGTGTTGGAGGGTGGTGAAGGGCCTGCTCTTCCAGCAGCTCTGGTTTCTCCTGACCAAGGAGAGCTTTTCTGGCTCCTGGATGAACCGGCTGCTGCCTCACTCACGTCTCCAGTTGAGAGGCCTGGTCCTGGAGCTAAACTTTAAACTCAGCACACTGAACTTGTAGAAACACAGGCTAGTATTTAGAGCTGTGGCGAAAATTATTTGAGAAAATGATTCTGCAAATTTCAAAACGCACCACTACTTTCTCTTAAAACGGTTCTGAGCTATGTAACAGTAGATGTGCTCTATGCCAGTTTTTAACAGCAGATGGGGCTCTAGGTTAGTTTTTAACAATACACTCAAATGTACACAAAAAAAAACTATTGTGAGATTTCATTGAGACAACCTTTTTAAATGTTCAAATTATATACATTTGTTAAAAATGTTAAGTTAACTTAATCAATTTGTGTTGGGACAACATGAATGAATTGTGTGGAACCCTGCATTTTTTTACAGTGTACAGCTTGGTTTGTATGTCATGACAATAATGTAAGCACAGCTCACTATGAACATTCTTGTACTTTGCTTAAATCTTTTCTAACTTCCCTTATAATTATTATAGGCTGGACTGGTATTTGTAAGGAATTGGATACAAGCAAAGTATGGCTGTTTGTAAAAGCATTCAGCGCCATCTGCTGTTAAAAACAGCCTACAATCTATTCAACAAAGAATATCAATGCTTTTTAAACATTTATTTCTCTAATAATATTCACCGCCGCTCTACTGGGATTTCTGTGGAGTCCCTAAACAGCACTGTTTAAGAAGTTGTTATCTTAGCACTTATGAAAATTAATCATCACAAAGGTAATTACTGCAGTTACTTCTACTATTGTATTACTGTTATACACTGCAAAATGATTCATTGGAAGGAAAAAATATAAATTAGTTGCAAACAATTGATATTGGCTGATTTTGAATAAACAAATCGAACTGAGTAATGTTTAACTTAATTTGTTTAAATTCAGCCCATTTAAATTGTTTGCAACCACTTACCTTAAAATATGTAAATCCAATTAATCATTTTTTTCAGTGTCGGATCTTTAATGATTTTAATAATCTGTCATTTGATATTGTTCACTATTTTCACATTAGTTATGTTACAGCAACAATAAACATAAATGTTGTTATTTTGAAGAAACACATTGTTGCCATTGTACTTTTGTCTATAGATGCAATGTTTTATTAAAAAACTGCTGAAAATGTGAATAGTTTTGAACATTTTGTCAAATGCATTGTGTCCAGTGTGCAGGAAAAGAATGAACCTTTCGTGTCATACAAAGAGCTAAAAGGGCTATTTTCCTTTAAATAATTGATTACTATTTCTAGACACAATTACCTTTTTTTAGTTCCATTGCATAAATCAAATTTAGTTTATTGTACAAACTAAATCTAAAACCATAAAAGGAGTTCGATAAAATAAAAATAAAGTCAGATTAAAAAAAAAAAACATACCGAATGTACTTTATTTAAGCTAGTAGATAAGGCATCATTTCTCATATTCTCTAATAACCAACTTAAGTTATTCATTTTTTTATTCCACTACTTCTTCGGTATTTCTTGCTGAATTGCTATAAAGACATAATTGTAATTGTATATTAAACTGTCTATAATTAAAATGAAATAATTAAACAAATTCTCTCTTTATTGAAGACCCTTTTGTCAAGTTAACGTTTATTGCAGTAAATATTTTATAATAACTTAATAAGGTTATAGCTGTCAACATAATTATTAATTAGTTATTTATTAGTTGCTAACAATTGATATTGGCTGAATTTTTAACAAACAAATCGAACTGATTAATGTTCAACTTTGTTTAAATTCAGCCCATTTGAATTGTTTGCAACCACTTACCTTAAAATATGTAAATCCAATTAATCTTTTTTTCAGTGTCGAATCTTTCATGATTTTTATAATCTGTCATTTGATATTCTTCACTATTTTCACATTATTTATGTTATAGCAACAAAAAAAATGTTTTTTTTCTGTTTTTTTTTTTTTGTTTGTTTTTTGAAGAAACACATTGTTGCCATTGTACTTTTTTTATAGATGCAACGTGTTATTAAAAATTGATGAAAATGTGAATAGTTTTAAACATTTTGTCAAATGCATTGTGTCCAGTGTGCAGGAAAAAAATGAACCTTTCGTGTCAGACTTTATTACCTTTTTTTCAGTTCCATTGCATAAATCAGATTTAGTTTATTGTACAAACTAAAGCTAAAACTATAAAAAGAGTTTAATAAAATTAAAATAAAGTCAGATTATAAAAAAAACATACCAAATGTACTTTATTTCAGCTAGTTGCCAAGGCATTATTTCTCATTATCTCTAATGACCAAATTAAGTTATTAATTTTTTTATTCCACTATTTCATTGGTATTTCTCACTGAACCAAGACTCGCTATAAAGACATAATTGTTAAATATATATTAAAATGTCTAAAATTAAAATAAAATAATTATTTAAACAAATTAAATCTCTCTTTATTGAAGACCTTTTTGCCAAGTTAACATTGATTGCAGTAAATATTTTATAATAACTTAATAAGGTTATAACTTTCAACATAATTTTTTAAGGCAGTGGTTCTCAAACTGTGGTACGTGTACCACTAGTGGTACGCGGGCTTCCTTCTAGTGGTACGCAGAGGAATGAAAAATGTCATGTACATGCTACATATATTTCAAAATGTATTAAAAATTATGTATATAATATGCCATATATGACATATAGCCTATATTTCTGACGTTTGTTTTACTGTGCAGAGTTATAGCTGCTTTACTGGGTCTACTGCGCTACTGTATTTCAATACTGCTCAATTTGGTGGTACTTGGAGAGACACTTTTTTTCTGAGGTGGTACTTACTGAAAAATTTTTGAGAACCACTGTTTTAAGGGATCACCCAGTAAAAGCATTAGCCTATCTGTAGACTGTTGTGAATATGCCAAGCAAGTTTGCGAAAGCTCTGGATTAAAGATTATAATGTAAGAAAGAGAGTCTAATAGGCATCTTAACATAGTAGTCTTGGCTAAAAACTAGACAAACAGAAATGAATGACAACACGTGTATATATTAAGTCTGTCTATTTGATGACTGACGTTAGTCTTGTTTTAGGCTATTCTTAGATGTCTATTATAGATTTTCACTGACAGCCCAAGTTTAGCCTTGTTTTAACCAAGATGTCTACGTTTAGATGTCTATTAAAAGTCTATTAAACACAAATTGTTTGCTGTGTATATATCATATCCACACTAGAATACTGCTAGTCTGCTATACCGACCCTTACAGTTATAACGGTGTCAGCAGCATCAGTTTGCAGGGTCCCACCCCTTTAAACGTCACCGAGTAACATCCCCTTTAACACTCTTACATCTGCAGTGTTGTCAATGCAGGCACTTTTTAGTCGGCGGAAATATTTGGAAAAAAGTTGCCCGTTTTTAACTTTCTACCTCCTCATTAGTCCTTGGTAACTGTGGGCTGTAATAGCTCGCATGTATGCTTGTAACTAGTTTGTGCTTCGCAATGCGGTGTTTCGTGCTGTTTGTGTCGGTTTTGTGCTCCTGTTTGATAAACAGCGGACCAGCTCAAGGATACTTCCATGAGGAGCGCTGGAGCCCGGAGTCTGCAATACTCGCCCCGCGGGTAATGATTGCACTCATCTGCCGGAACAACCAGCACTCGCTGCCGCATTTCCTCGGGACCATCGAGCGCCTCAATTACCCGAAAGACCGCATCGCGCTGTGGTGAGTCTGTGTGTTTACTCGCGTCTTAATGTTACACGTCATAATGTCTGCAGTATGTGCGCGTTAATTGTAACTTACGTGGTAATTTCTTGTAATTTATCAAAAGTGAGCAATGTTTATTCATTGCATTCCTGTAGCTATTTTTTCTATTGTTCGCTTCCCAATTGTTTCCAGAAACAAACTTCACACACCCCAGGGGTATGGCAAGCGGCTTTAATATTTAAAGGGACTGTTCACCCAATAAAGAATGGGAATGTGTTGTTACCGCGCAGTGCATTATGGGAGTGTGTGTGCATGTAACGGAAACGTGCTATTATTCGCATCTTAATGTTACATTCTGAAAAAAAATGTTTTAGTAATCTTAAATCAAAGGCTGTGTCTGAAACTGCCTACTACTCAGCATTTGAATTTAACAAACTACTCAGCCGTTAGAAAAGTACATTCTATACAGTATGAATGTGAGAAGTATGCATGGAATTCGGACCTACATCTGCCATCATGTTCACGTGACCTACCTGTGTCAGTTGCGTCGCATCACTCCTATTCATAAATTCTGTCACAGGGCATCTTGGGATAGCACAGAGAGCATGGGATGTGCACTTTAGAATCTTGCCCGCATAAAATGGCCCAAAATATTAGACTAATATATATATATTTTTTTTTTTAATTGATGTAGTTTAAAAGTAACCTAGTTACTTTAACTGTCATCATTTTTAACCATATAACTCGAGCAGTCACAGAGCCACATCAAAACCAGATTACATCGAAACACTTCCCCCACAAACTGCACTAACCTCCCATTGACCGGGGCATCAGCGTCAAAGCTTCCCATTCAATTCAAATGGGTGACATCAGGCATTGCTGAACTGCATTGTAGATCCGTCGGCACCACTTTAGCAACGTTGCCCGCTGCAGAGGTGGAAAATAGGGTATATGCCAAAGCATTCTAATAGAACTTTTATTTGCCAGTAACCTGGGTTAAGTGCTTCCCGTAAACTGTGTGCCAATGCAAAATTGGCACGTTTAAGGTCTGTTATGCGATATAAAGCGGGTCTCAGATTGTATAAGAAGCACTGCATTGAATTACAGTTTCCCCGTCTTTATAATATGAGCATTTATTTTACCCCAGTATATTCAATGGAGCTTCTGCGCTAGCATGCCAAGCTTTTTGTCTCGTTTTACGCTTGAGCAACTAAATGAATACCAAAGTCTGCATAACTGATTGTATTTTAATGACATCACAACATCGATGCTGTAAAAGAAACCATATAAGATGGAAAAAAAAAAAACTGACAATAACAGGTCACCGGAAGTTTATCAGTATAGTAACAACACTAGCTTAGCATATACTTTATTCTCAACTTTTTAAGCACCAGCTTCAGCCAATCAGATCGATTTATGCAAATACCCCAGCTCAGACAGTAGCCGATCGCAGGCTTTACTTTATTGGCTGACGCTGCTATGACGATCGCATCAGCCCCAACTTCAGACACGCCCTTTGTCAAGCATTTATGCCGAAGCATATAAAATGTACTTTTCAAAACCGGCCAAATCTTGTCAACCAACCAATGCCATTTTAACCTGGAAAATCTAATTAAAATCCGCCCAATCTGGCAATCCTTTTGTTGACGCCAACCTAAGGGCTTCCATAGCAACTGTATAACAGTAGCTTTAACCACACCCTTCTTAACAATTAAACCTCTAAAAAAATTAAAACCCACATAAAACAGAAACTTTTTGATGTTCTGATAGCAATTCTTAGGTAGAAGAATCACTTCCTGCCCTCCATCGGAATTTCACGTCATCAATGACGTCATGTGAAAACCTATATGTCTATATTTCTTCATTTCCTCCTGGGGATACTCTTCCCGAGGCCCTCAGACCATGCAGTCACTGATTCGATCCAAGACCAGCGACAAGATGATCTCAAGGTTTCCATATCCTGGAGCAGGCCGTATCCTGAGCAGCTGCTGCGGTGGTCATAGAGGAGTCGAGAGCGCGAGACTGATTCCAGTGACGCTCCAGGGACAGACGATTCTTCGCTGAGGCCAGCGTCCAGCCTCCGCAGATAAGACTGCAGCTTTGCACAAGACGTTTGGCCATCGCAGAAATTAAAATGGTCATGCCCAACTGAGTCTGGTTTCTCTCAAGGTTTTTTTTCTTCACTTTCGCCAATTGGTGAAGTTTTTTTTTCCCTCACCACTGTCGCCTCTAGCTTGCATGGTTTGGGATAGGTAGAGCTACGCATCAATGGATTTGCTCTTCAGTGTTTGGACTCTCAGTAGTGATTTTAAACCACACTGAACTGAGCTAAACTGAACTGAACTTAACTAAAAACTGAACTAAACTGTTCCAATTTACCATGACCATTTATGTAAAGCTGCTTTGACACAATCTACTTTGTAAAAGCGCTCTACAAATAAAGCTGATTATATGCACAGCTAGTGTTTATCAGCCAATGATAAACTTCCGGTGAAAGCTTAATGTGACTATTGTCAATTTCATACTGTTTCTTTTACAGCATCAATGTTGTAATAGAATTCCAATACATTCTGTTAAATAGACTAAAGCATCCATTGTAGTTGTTCAAGCGTAAATTGAGGTAAAATACCATGTTACCACTAGTGCCATCAAGATCAGCAGGTGAGTGCAGAAACTTCATTGAAAATACTGGGGTAAAACAAACTGTCATATTTTATTGCAATTTATTGCAGTGCTTCTTGTCCGGTCTAAGACCCACTTTATAGTGTAAGTGTAGTGTATAGTGCAGTAAGGAGTGCAGTAAGGAGCATTGATTTGTAAAGAAATCACACCTCAAATGTGGCGATTTTGTAAATAAAAAGAGTTTACTAGAAGCGCTGAGGCTGGCTGGCTGAAATTAAAAGTCTGTGTGCATACTGGATACCCCGCAGGAAGTACTTCAACATACTGAAATAAGTGTCATCAACTTCCAGTTCATGTGGACTTTAAAGCGATAATTCACCTTAAAGTGAAAATTAAAGGTGCAGTAGGTGATCTTCCACAATGCTAACAGCTTAGCATAAATCTCTGAATAACAGTCCCTCCCCTGCTGTCTAGAGCCACGCCTCCTTAAACATGAACACAGCAAAAGAACCCTCTTTTTGTGGTAAAAGCGACTAGCGCTTGTCCGGCAGCATGCAAGCCAAACTGACATGCAATTTCAGAGTGAATATTTTGAGTTGCATGGTAAACAATATAGGCAGAGACTAGGTGGAATAGCGGTATTTACTAATAAAACTAATTAAAATCCACATTAAAGATGCTTTAAAATGGTACCTTATAAAACTGAAAATAGTCTATCATCTTTCACCGGAAGATTTTAGTGGCTAAACAACACTTTTGTGAAGATGTAACCCATTTGTAACAACAGCATCTAACGTTACATCAGCTTTGCGCTAAGCTAAAACAGTTTAAAAACAACATTACCTGTCTAAGAGAAATCCTTCAGCCATTGTGACATCCTTTCTCCAGCGTGCAAAGGTAACTACAATATTGATTCAGAAAATTACCGATCGTGCACGTGCTCTCTAGTGAATGCACAGCACAAACGGCAATCGACGGAGCTGCATACAAAAGGCTACGCAGTTGTTCAAATCTGCATTTGCTGACAGACAGTTTGGCCTACTTATTGGAATAATGATAGATGTCGGCCCGACTTTGTTTAATTGGATGAACATTTTTTTGTTTTATGCATAACCCATAATATAAAAATACAAATAAATACATTTAAATCATTTACTTTAATCATTACTATTAGACTGTGAATAGACTTTCAACCAGCACAACAAAAAATGCTTCTGAAGACAATCACCTACTGCAAGTATTAGTATCTAATGATTAGGTTCTGATGTCTAATGAATAATCACTACCTATTATAATGTTACAATTGGTACTAGTAGTTAAATTGTAAGTACTAGTTTAAAATAGATAGTAGTATATTAGGTATAGTGTATTTTACATTTAAATCCTTATCAGACTCTACTAAATTCTGTAATTATTAACTAGATTTAATGATAACTAGTTTAGCTGTATTTGTACTTAAATGTTAAATGCGCATTCTGCCATTTTATTAGTAATTTTATATAACAATTTTTTAATCATAGATTTTTCTGTTCGTTCTGTGGGCGTGGGTTGAATTTTTTTGGTCATGGTGAACATCTGTCTGCCAGCAACTTGATAGGAATTGCTTTTCCACAATCATCACCAGCTAATGTTTCCATACAACATGTTCAGAAGAGTTACAAATAAGCCTGGAAAGGTCTTTCCCTTAAACTTTTGATTTGACCCCCCGCCCCCCAAAAAAAACGAAAAAAAAAAACTAAATGTGTGAAAGTTCCTGCTAATCTTTGCATTGTCCTGTAAAGTTGTCATTGTCTAACCAGTGAATGAAGAGTCGTGTTTTTTAATGGTGTCAGTTACACAAAACACTTTGAAGCTTAGTCTTGCCCTAGAACATTGAATGGAAGTGTGAACTACACTGAAATAAAGTGCATGTAATACAGTCAGTTTAGCAGCTTGTGGTGCTCTGCGGAAGCAGATGGAGCAAACACTACTATAAATCATCACGCAGAATTCTTGATTCTGATTGGTCAAACTCTGAAGTAAATTGAAAATAAATATAATTTGCTAAATATAATTAGTAATATATTTAGTTATGCTTTTATAAATTCTGTATTCGTGAGGCAGCTGTGGTCTATAGGTTAGTGCACATGCTCTGAAATGCAAATGTTAGCAATACTGGATTAAATACTTCCTGTCATTTGGTGATCCCCCTTTTTTGTGTGTGTGGTTGGAAGAAGGTCGGTGGTTTGAGTCCCAGCTGGGCCAGGAGGCATTTCTATGCTGTTGGCATGTTCTCTGCATGTTTCCCACAGTCCAAAGACATGCGATACAAGTAAATTAGATAAACTAAATTGGCCATGTTCATATCCTAATGGAAATATTCACTCACTGCCCACTTTATTAGGTACACCTCTCTAGCAGCTCGTTAACACAAAATTCTAATCAGCCAATCACAACTCAATGCATTTAGGCATGTAGGCATGGTCAAGACGATTTGCTGCAGTTCAAACTGAGCATCAGAATGCAGAAAAAATGTGATTTAAATGACATTGAACATGGCTTGGTTGGTGCCAAAGGGGCTGGTCTGAGTATTCAGAAACTGTTGATCTACTGGGATTTCCATGCTCAACCAACTCTAGGATTCACAGATAATGGTCAGAAAAAGGAAAATGTCCAGTGAGCGGCAATTCTATGGACGCAAATGCCTTGTTGATGCGGTGTGGGCAGGGGCAAACTGGCCATAGGGAGCACTGGGACATTTCCCGGTGGCCTGGCGGTATATCTTGCCTGCCATCATGTTTCTGGCCTGCCCCCCCCCCCCCCCCCCCCCCCCCCCCCCCCCATAACCCCCCCCCCCCCCCCTTTTCATAAACATCACTCTCCTCCCTCTTTTCATAAACATCGCATTCTCCCCCTCTTTTTATAACCCCCCCCCCCCCCATTTTTTCATAAACATCGCGCTTACTACCTCTGAGGAATATTTCCAGTGGCTTGTTGACTCTTTGCCACGAAGGATTAAGGCAGTTCTGAAAGCAAAACGGGTCCAACCCGGTACTAGTAAGCTGTACCTAATAAAGTGGCCTGTGAGTGTAAATTCTATAAACAGAAAAATAGATAGTAATAAATGTAATGCTAGAAAAAATTTTCTATTCCAACAACAGTGTTTTTTTTTTTTTTTTTTTTATAAAGAAAGGAAAATGACCCAAACCCTCCAACACAAAAACTCAAACTACAGCTGTTAATCACATAAAAAAAAATCACATTTATCTTAATTTTCTATGCAATACTGATTTAGTTACCATCTGTCCCGAACCGGCCTGTACTGTAGCTGCAGTTGAGTTGTTGGCCAGAGCTGTTGTGTTCTGCATCTGACAGCTGCTCGTGCTCTTCTGCAGGAGAATCCTCTGGACCGATGATGTCATGTTGCACTCAGAGTCTCTGTTCATGCTGAGACAGAGCCAGCCAGAAGTAGGACGCGTGGTCTAATTCATACCTACAGCAAAACATGAACTCTGTTTACTTTATCTCTGCTCCTGTATCTTAGCGATTACCAGATAACTCTGCAGTTTCGCTTCCCATGTTCTGCTTTTAGTGTCGTTCAGCTGTAAGGAAATCAAGTTTACTTTAGGGCTTTGTTCTGTTTCTCTTTTTCTGGTCTAAATATACCTTGTACACTAACAGAACTCTTTTATTATGGTTGTACTCAGTGTTCTTTCATTTTTCTCAGTAAAGTGAACCTAATAATTACTTTTACTGTTTCTGTTTTGGCAGGGTAGCGACTGACCACAATGTAGACAACACCACATACCTGCTGCGAGACTGGCTCATCAACGTACAGAAACTCTACCATTATGTGGAGTGGAGGCCGAAGGAGCAACCAAGGTTTGCCTTGTTCCGTCACTTGTGGTTTCATAGAGCCGGTAAGTTGCATTTTCTTGAATCTTTTTACTTTTATTTTCCCTACTCAGTCAGTATAATGATGAGGAAGGACCAAAGGATTGGACAAATGAGCGTTATGCTTACGTCATGAAACTTCGACAGGCAGCGCTGGAGTCTGCACGAGAAATGTGGGCCGACTATCTTATGGTGAGATTTGGGACTGTGACCTTTCTCATTAACATGTCTGTGAATCACAAAAAAGTCGAAGCAGTTTTTATGATGCTGTTGTCTAGGCCTGAGATTAAAACATTAAGTTAAAATATAATGATTTAATGAACAGGTTAACATTAAATGAGCTTCTGATTCTTTTAAAATTAGAGAATAAGGAAAAGTTGTTTGTATGAGACAGATCATGATCCAAATGTGACTATTACTGACAGATAGGGAACAAAGGGTTAAAGTTTGTTTTCACAACTATACCACAGTGTAGCCAACCTAGTGCTGTTTGTTCCTATAATTTTTCTGTTTTTAGATACTGTAACCTACAATGCAACATGGGATTTGTCGGCCATTTGCTATTAAAGGAAGCAACAGCAGAGACTATTATGTATGGGACTTTGTCAGGGACTTTGTTAGTAACTGTTACAGTTCAAACTTACTAGTTTCTTCTTCCTCCGGATCATAACATGTACAGTACAGACCAAAAGTTTGCAAAAAAAAAAGTTTTCTTTACTGTCATGAATTAACACATGTGTAATGATATACATAAGAGTGTCAAAAAAGCATTTCTAGAACTGCTCGATCTTGCAGACTCACACTCTATAACATCATAAAGGTCCAACGCTTCCTATCTGAACCTGCAGCTCAACTCTTTGTTCAAGCTCTTGTTCTCTCCAGAATGGACTACTGCAACTCTCTACTAGCTGGGCTTCCAGCTAACTCTATCAAACCTCTTCAGCTGCTCCAGAACGCAGCAGCACAAGTGGTCTTTAATGAACCTAAAAGAGCACATGTCACTCTGCTACTCCTCCGTTTGCACTGGCTGCCAGTTGCTGCTCGCATCAAATTCAAAGCTCTGATGTTTGCTTACAAAGCGACTTCTGGCTTTACTCCTTCTTATCTGCTCTCACTTTTGCAGATCTGTGTGCCCTCCAGAAACTTCCGTTCAGTGAATGAACGTCGCCTCGTGGTTCCATCCCAAAGAGGGAAGAAATCACTTTACCGAACGCTCGCGTTTAATCTGCCCAGTTGGTCAAATGAACTCCTTAACTGCATTAGAACGGCAGAGTCACTTGCTGTCTTCAAGAAACGACTGAAAACTCAACTATTTAGTCTCCACTTTCCTTCCTAATCTGCAATTGCCTCTCTGGCTCCACCGCTAACTGTATTACAAAAAAATTACTAATGTTTTGCTTCTTACACTTTACATACCTGAAACTTGCCTACAGCACTTATTCATTGTTGCTCTTATAGTTGTGTAAATTGCTTCCTTGTCCTCATTTGTAAGTCGCTTTGGATAAAAGTGTCTACTAAATGTAAATGTAAATGTGGAAAGTGTGAAACAACTGGTAATATGTCATTCTAGGTTCTTTAAAGTAGCCACATTTTGCTTTGCATACTCTTGACATTCTCTTGATGAGCTTCAAGAGGTAGTCACCTGAAATGGTTTTCACTTCACAGGTGTGCCCTGTCAGGTTTAATAAGTGGGATTTATTGCCTTATAAATAGTGTTTGGACCATCAGTTGTGTTGTGCAGAAGTCAGGTGGATACACAAGGCATTAAAGCAAAACAGTTGAACACCAGCTTATTACTCTACTCTTAATGCTAACCCCCATCTCTCACATACTCTGTGCTACTTCATAACCGTGGTGGATGTTTCTCTCTGTCTCACGCTGAACCCAGTCCACCAATAACAACAGACTGGGTCATTGGGCCATTCACAGCAGATTAGCCTCATGCAAAGGAATGGTTTGGGAACAAATAAATCGCTGAACAAATCATATTGGAGTCACTGGGATAATTGGGTAAAAATAAATGCATATTGTAAGACAATGAAAATGTTTTTTGAACTTGCGTGCATATCAGCCTGTTGATTGAGACCCCGAAGACTAAAATATTACCCTTTATAATGCATTATAGAGGCTCGTTAATAACTTTGTTAAAATAAAAATATATAACCAATATAGAATCATGTAACTATAGTACCATGACGTTTCCCAAAGGTGTGTACAGTATATTACTTTCTAACATTGTTATTTTTTTTCAAACACAAAAGACTTTTGAGTATCTGTTGCCTAGCAACTTCCTACTAACAAAAACATAACTTTAGACATGTTTTTCAAACTTTCCAGACAAAGGGAGGTAAATACCTTTGCCGGTGGTCTCGTAATTTGTACACAATTATAGGAGATATTACAAAAAAAGATAGTGTTTTTAGGGTAATGACTTACCCTCAGTAAAATATGACCACAGACATTCAAAGCTTAATTCTAAAATCTCAATAGAAGCTTAGAATGTAAATATGATGTGAGAAACAATTCAAAACAAAAAGGTCAGAATGACGTCTTGTAGTTTTCCGGTAGAATTCTGGTAGTTCCAGACAGTGTTAACTAAACCTAAAGAAAAGTGAAGAGAAAAGTGTTTAACTTTGGCACAGTTTTTAGAGTGCACAACTCAGACAAACACGTCTAGACATTAAAGCAGTTTACACATAAACCACAGCAAGGAGGGGAGAGGCAAGATTGATGGAGAGGAAGTTTTACACCAACTTGTTACTACAGTTTAGATTAGCTCTGCTCAAAGGCACAGTCGCACAGTTTAAAGGCACAATATGAGGGTTTTTTTTTTCAGTAAAATATTTAGAAGACACAAGAACAGTGTTTTAAATATACATATTGCTGACATATGTATTTGCATTATCCCAAAAGTTTCAAAGAATGTTCAAATCCAGAGGAATAAGCCATTTTAACTAGTAACAGAGACTGTGTTCTCTGTCTTCATGCTATTGCTGTCACACACCCTTGATTTCTGCTTCTGTGTTCATCAGGGAATCGCCAAAGGCAATCGATTTAATACAGTGCATCCGGAAAGTATTCATAGCGCTTGTGTGTTTTATTAGACTGCACAGAACAGCATTATAACAGTACTTTAAATGTATTAAGTATGATGAAACAGCACTGCATTTTTCCCCACATCATCATTAGAGCAAGAACCAGAAGTGGTCATTTTTGAATACTTTAACTCAGTGGTTCTCAACTGGTTTGGCCATGGGACCCACATTTTTACATGGTCATCAAGCTGTGAACCAAAGTTTTAGGAACTATAATATAATTTAAGGAATGATAATTCATTTGTATTCATTAACAACATTTTATTGCTGTCGTTTGACAAAATGTACCAAATTATAGTAATATTACAGAGGAAAAGCGTCAGATACTGTAAACAGTGGTTAGGGTAAAAAAAAAGTTCAGTTACCATAACTAAACTGAACTGTTAATAAAACATTAACACTGATCCTGTTGACAGAACGTAATCGTAACCATTTTTATAATAATCACCAGTTTTTTGCTCTTCTGCTATTGTGTGGGCTTTCTTGGCCTTTGCTACACGGTGAGCACAGTAAGATGAATGGAGTGCCTGTACTTGTTTTAAACATGAAGATTTTAGGCACTTTTGTGATGCCCTCAGCTATTGGAGTCGTCTTTGAAAATAGTCCACAGGTTTGTCCTTGCAACTGGGATGTTTGGTTTCTAAATGTCGTTTTAATTTAGAAGGTTTCATGCTCTCTTGTGAGAGCACCTAAGTACACACTGATGTTTTAAGCCCTTTTTGTCATCAGTATATTTAAATCCACGCTTTACATATTCAGGGTAGTACTTGTGCTTTGTCATATTTGTTGCTATTATTAAATGAAATTTCCCATGTTAAACGGTACGGTTGTCGTGCACGCATTTCAAAATAAAGGTCCAATATAAGCAAAATAAGTTCCAAATTAAACTTTTGTTGTTTTTTTTTGACTACGCACACTCCGCGACCCACTGAAAATGTTCCAACAACTCACTAGTTGAGAAACACTGCTTTAGCTCATCCGAACATGGTTTCTGCAGTAGCTCCATAATGTAATGAAGACATATGATGCGTCTAAAATCACATACTTTTATACTATATAGTACACTAAAAGCAGTAAGCGACACAAGTAGTATGTCCAAATTTAAACAATTTGAAAAACAGTATGCGAGAAGTACGCGGATGGCCTACTATTTCTGGTGAGATTCTGAAGTGCCCATCGGATGGACACTGTGCTATCCCATGATGCACCACGAGAGAATTCATGAATGGGAGTGACACTACTGACATGTGAAGGTCACGTGATGATGACTAAATGGCAGATGCAGTACGTCTAAAGCTGCGTCCCGAATGGCACACTATGCAGTATGCACTATGTACTTATGCACTTACACACTCCACAGCATAGTATATGCATGTAGTGTCATCTTAAATGGAACAGTTTTTTTCTTTACCAAGTGGAAATTCAAACCATTTCCCTGATGATGTTTGACGGTTGCCAAAGTAGTGAAAAAAATGACAAAACTGCCAAATAATACCTGCCATGAGTATACCTGCATTCACAATCGGGAGGCGCTATAATCACTCCCATAGGAGAATTTTTGCTTTCACAATAGAAAATAAAGTTATCCAACATGTGCGCCCAATAGCTCTGCACCTTCCGCTACGTGAGCAAAGAAGCGACCGTTGAGTGTGTGAACTGTCATCATTCCACACTTATTTTTACCAGTTGAATAAGTGCATCATCAAGGTAATTAAAGTGCACTTATTATTTTTAGAGCTTTCAGTGTGAATGCACTGTTTACACTATTTGCACTTCAAAATGGCATAGAATTGACCTTATTCTAAAATGCGGAAGTGCGCCTGTTTTTGCGATTGTTTTAGAACTTCCGATTGAGTCGCCTATGGGAGAAATGACTAGTAATAATAAAGGGCAGAAAACAGTTAAACTACTTGCTCTACAAACAAATGTTCGACAATGAGATCGGAAGTCTCGAACCAAAAAGATTCAAGTGGCTGCGGCCGCTCGTCGGCAGAGAATAAGGTAAATAGTGTATGAGTATGCGATTTGGGATTTACCTGGAGTTCCATTCACACTAATGACATTCATACTGTACAGAACGTACTTTTCTAATGGCCGAGTAGTACATTTAAATTCAAATGCAGTACCTACTGAGTAGTAAGGAATTTCGGGTTGCAGTCTTTATGTAATAAAGTGGAAAACTCCCATGATTCCTCGCTCAGTCAGGACTTCATTCAAATATGTCTGTGTTTGGTGTGAATTTGCACCCTCTAATGGTGAATAATTATATATTGTGCCTATAATGAAATAAAGAAATCATTCATTTTTCTTCAGCTTAGTTTCTATTTTAGAGGTCACCATAGCAGAATGAACTGCCAACTATTCCAGCATGTTTTACCAGCCACAACCCAGCATTAGAAAAGAAGTAAAAACAAATAAATAATACGTAATTATTATGAATTAGAATTTTATCAAAATAACTCTATAGAGGAAGTGTCTTAACCAATAAATGAAGGGAACTTTGAATAATGTGTTAGATTCAGTCTAAAATACGAAGCACACTCTATTTTATTGTTTCAGATGATTGATTGTGATAATCTCCTGATCAACCAAGATGTCTTATGGAAGCTAATAAAGGAGAACAAGACAATTGTGGCACCAATGATGGAGTCTCGTGCTGCCTACTCAAACTTCTGGTGCGGAATGACCTCACAGGTAAATTTCTCGTCCACATGTGCATATAAACATTTATTACATTTTCTCCAAAAATTTGAAAAGAACATATAACTCTTCTCTAGGGCTACTATAAACGAACTCCTGCCTACATTCCCATCCGCAAGCAAGTTCGTAAGGGATGCTTTGCGGTTCCAATGGTGCATTCAACGTTCCTGGTGGACCTGCGGAAAGAAGCTTCCAGACAGTTGGCTTTTCATCCGCCGCATCCAGACTACACCTGGGCTTTTGACGACATTATAGTCTTCGCCTTCTCAGCCCGAATAGCAGGTGTGTGCCACAATGCAGGCTTAGGCCGTACTCACACTAGGTACAATTGCCTCGAACCGGGCCAAAACACGCTTGTCCCCCCTCCCCTCTCCCCAGACGGCCCGTACTCACACTACAATCGGGCCTGGGCACACTTACGTCATCGATGCTGCGCTGTTCAGTGAGAAGCGCTTTCACTCACTCAGCAGCACAGTGGAGATTTCTCTAGTTATATTGTTTCAGTCGTTTGATATGCAGTGACATGCAGTCAAATATTTCGCCAAACAGTCCTTAGGGATGCGGTGACACGCAGTCAGTTATTTCGCCGAACAGGTCCGCCACTTTTGGTGCTCATAAACAATCATAAAGCCCTCATGCTACAGGACTGAAGAGGTTTGCTGAAGGTGCGCAGTGTCGTGCAGTCAGGGGTTTTCATCTTTAATAAACTACGGCAGTTTGCGTTCACTGAACAGTAAGAATGATTAATAAATCCATATGAAACAGTCCCTTAAAGTCACGTCTCGCTTTCAGTTTCGGGCTTTTTTCGGATTTTGCACTCACACTACAAACGTACCGCGCCAAAGCCTAAGTCAACTGCACTCAGGCCCACCTCTTCCCACAGGGCCAGGGCCGGCCAAGTGAACCGTGCCTGAGCCCGATTCAGCGCACTCACACTTCTTAAACGATCTGGGAAATGGGCCTGGGCATGGTTCGGATAGCATACTGTGAGTAGGCCCTTAGTGCCTGTAAACAGAAACCTGCAACATTGCCTGCCTTCAAGTTTTTCTGATTGATCCACTGCTTTGGAACTGACAGTGATGAGCAGCTCTGTTTGTAAAAGTTCTTTTAAGTTGACATGCTGTCTAAAAAATTTGAGCAGGTGTGAATGTAACAAACTTACTCACCTTGCGTGACAAAAGCAGACAAAACAAGCACATCAAAACCTGATCTCAAACAGATCAAACTGCAGAAAGTACTGCATATTTTTGGACTAAACCAGTTGCTGTAGTCTGCTGCTTTTTGCATTATGGGATAATGCAAGTACAAATAAAATAACCTCATGACAATGATGTTTGTGACATATTTATGACAAGTTATCTGCTTACCAGCCACTTAATTTGGTGCACCTGTCCAACTGCTCGTTAACGCAAATTTCTAATCAGCCAATCACATGGCAGCAACTCAGTGCATTTAGGCATGTAAACATGAAAAAGACCATCTGCTGCAGTACAAACCGAGCATCAAAATGGGGAAGAAAGGTCATTTAAGAGACTTTGAACTTGGCATGGTTGTTAGTGCCAGACGGACTTGTCTTAGTATTTCAGAAACTGCTGATCTACAGAGACTTTCATGGACAACTATCTCTAGGGTTTACAGAGAATGGTCCGAAAAAGAGGAAATATCCAGTGAGGGTGCAAATGTCTTGTTAATGCAAGATGTCAGAAGAGAAAGGGCAGACTAGTTCAAGCTGATAGAAAGGGAACAGTAACTCTAATAACTCAAGTAACCCATTACAACCGAGGTCTGCAGAAGAGCAACCCTGAATGCACAACAAATCCATCCTTGAGGTGATTGGGCCACAGCTGCAGAAGACCACACCAAGTGGTGGTGGTGTAATGGTGTGTTGGATATTTTCTTGGCACATTTAGGGTGCATTAGCACCAATTGAGCATCATGTCAACGCCACAGCCCACCTGAGCATTGTTGCTGACCATGTCCATCCCTTTATGACCACAGTGTACCCATCTTCCTATAGCTACTTCCAGCAGAGTAACGTGCCATGTCATAAAGCGTGAATCATCTCAGACTGGGTTCTTGAACAGGACAATGCATTGACTGTACTCAAATGGCCTCCACAGTAACCAGATCCTCAATCCAAGGGCACCTTCAAGATGTGGTGGAATGGGAGATTTACATCATGGATGTGCAGCCGACAAACTGCAGCAACTGTGTGATGCTATCATGTCAATATGGAGCAAAATCTCTGAGCAATATTTCCACTACCTTATTCGATCTATGCGATCAAGGATTAAGTCACTTCTGAAGCCAAAAGGGATGCAATACTTTACTAGTAAGGTGTACCTAATACAGTGGCCGGTGAGTGTATTGTCCTGATAATGTCAAGTTGTCATGACAAAAACATCAAATGCTGTCATAATTACATTTAAATGATGAAAGTGCTCATAAGCATGCATAAAATCTATTTCATGTTCATGACCGGTTTCTACATATATTTCAAATAATAAACGATGACCTGGGATACATCATACAATTCAGCCAGCATAGTCATCTCTCTGTATTTCCAAGCATCTTACCTGATGGCTTTTTTTAGTTTTGTAGAAATATTTGTGTATGTTTAATAACAAATTTGGCCAACGAGCGGTGTGCATGTTGTCAAATGACAGCAGTTTGGGTTGTTTCAACTGATTCAGACCAGAGCAACCAGTGTGGTGAGAAAAGGAACCAAAATGGATGAATGTGTTGTCCTAAAATGAACCAAATTACAGGTGTGAAAGCAAGCTTAACCCCAAAATAAATTGTATTTATTGCCATTTTGTTTTATTCTTGTATGACTTTCCTTCTTTAAAGATGTTTCAAAATTCATTTACACATGAAGTCAGTGAGAGTTTAAAACCTTGTATCATGGGTTTTTGTTTTATTTGTTCTGATATTGTTGTTTTGTATGGACAGTTAAGAACAAATAAAATATCTTTTGCAATTCTTTACAAAAGAAAGTAAGTTTTAGGTTTGGAATATCACATTTGTTTTGGTGAATTGCCCCTTTAAGAAGATGCTATAATATGCATAAAATCCTCTTAAAGGGGCAGTTCACCCAAAAATGAAAATCATGTCATCATTTTCCCATCCTCTTCCAAACCTTTTTATTTCTGTTGAACACAATGGAAAATATACTGAAGGTTAAGAGGAAATGTTCAGTTTAAATTAAAAAATATCCATCAAATAAATTTTTTTTTTCACTTTTATTTGTGTTTTGTTATGTTTTTTTGCAGAAGTCCAAATGTTTATTTGCAACAGAGAAATATATGGGCACCTCCCAGTTCCTCTTCGTGCCCACAGCACTCTACAGGATGAGGCAGACAGCTTCATTCACACTATGCTGGAGGTCAACGGTATGTTTCAGCTTTACAAAGAAGGAAATGTAATAGTAGTCTGTGATGCATTCAAACCTTAATCTCGACTGTTACTAAATAAAGTCTGCTTTAATACTGTTGGTGCTAATAACAAGGCTCTCTGAGTTGTACATGCATTGCTTTTAACATTACATGCATTCTGTACCATCTGCTTCATTAAATGTAAGCTCTTCTTTTATTTCACAGTACGAAATCCTCCAGTTGAGCCTTCAAGATACTTACCCAAACCTGTCAGAAAACCTGATAAAATGGGCTTTGATGAGGTAACTGTGTTTCTATTTGTTTTCTATATGTCACCCTATTTGTCAAGTATAACTTAGGGAATACTCAAAATTACACAGGATGGGTCATAATAATCAATTTAATACCAAAAACCGTTAGAATATTAAATAAAGGTCATGTTTCAGGAAGATAATCTGTAAATTTCTAACCATAAATACATCAAAACTTTAAGTAATTGTCATTGCTAGGAACCTAATATAAAAATAATTTTAAAAGTGATTTTAGATTAGTTTGAATCCCTAGTTTCCAGGTTTACATACAGTTGTATATCAACAAAACATTGTCATTTCCTCACAAACTATACATTACATCAGGGCTATTCTATTAGTTTGTCATGGGGGCCAGTTCATGAAAAGCATCTTAAATGAGGAGCTGGAGAGATATGACTTGCTATATGAGTGATGACACAACAGCATAAAAAAGCTCATGTGTTGTATTTTTGCTCCTTAAGACCCCCACGTTGTATTTTTCCACAATAAAATGTTAATATATTGTATTTTGCTCCGCTTGCGCACTTATATTACATATTCTTACATTGCAAGTAACGAACTTGCGTGTGGAAAAGATGCAATATGTGAATGCCCTGCTGCTATAGTTAATCCAGTGTGCGTGTGTATTAGCCTTGGTGTAGCTATAAGCTCGGAACTTTAAACTTGCGCACAGGTGGAATAACTTGGTTTAGTTGCAGCAGTTTCGATCCGTGCAACAGAAATGCGGCGTTGAGAAGCCTTTACAATTAAGTATCCAAATGTTTTCGGCTACTCGCACCACTCACTCGCATTAAGGCCTGTGCACACCGGGATGCTTTTTGCTCGTGTTTTCTATCGATGTTTAACGCCATGTGACTAAATAAAGGGCGCCAATGTGACTGTGCACACCAATGTTCAAAACGGCAGACGTAAAAGCATAATTTTTTAAGAAATACTCATACTTGTATTTTTGTTTTGATGTGCCGCGTCAATATCTTCCCCACCAAGCAGATCAGCACTTTTGTTCATGTGCGCTGAGCTGCTGAAGTTACAGTAAACAGCACTTGGAGGCGCTCAAGCGCGAAACTGTCAATGCGAGCGCACATTGAAGACGCCCAGAGGCGATATGAACATGGAGCTGCTTATTGCTCTGTGAACAATAATGTAAGAATCAGCTCTTTGGTTTAAATCATGTTTAAACTTTGGGGATTCGAATCAAAGATTCGAACATGATTCACATAGAATTATTTAAAGCTTACACTTAACTTTAGTATTTGTCCAGCAAATAGAATGTTTAATGTAAAGCAATTCTGTATTATATTATTACGTGGCCAACAATAACAATATAAAAACAGTATCTAATTATTTAATGAGCAAGGTAGCAGTATCTGAAGCTGAGGCATTAACTTATAAAGCACACAACACACCAACACGGATCTTAAAACGAAACAAAAGTTTATTGCTACTCTATAACACAAAGTACTAATCTACGTAAAACAAACAAATGCACATACATACACACACGCACAAGCAGTTTGAGGAGAGTTATGACTGAGTGGATTCAACTTCTAGCCTTTGCTAAGTTCTTAGCATTGTAACCTGAGAGAAACCGTAAAAGCAGAGAATTTTGCTATTCTTTACTACTTAAACATAATTCACACCAGATTCAGTAATGGGTAGAAACCTTGTTTGTGCTACTTGCGTTCTGATGTAATTTTTGGTTTCCTTGACTGGTCCAAAGGGAAATCCCGGCGAAGCTGATTGGTCAGCGTAGCAACTTCAGTGACGTGATGGAATTCCCTTGTCGGTGAAGAGGGGTTTCCTTAGTCGGTTGCTAGGGATACGGATGTTGGACAAAGCGGCGTTCGAAGTCCTTCCTGGGTTCCTGTAGTTATGATGAGTTTCAGAGTTTGGATGTGTTGACCCGATGGCTTGTTGTTGAAGCCGTTGCACAAGCAGATCGGGGGTCGAGCCGGCAGCAAGTGAAGGTCGCGGTCTGCTCCGTAATGTAACGAGGCTTCCGGCGAGGCGATGTAACGGCCACAGCAAGAGAAGAGCGACGTCCGGGCAGCGACGGCGGTGACGACTGGCAAAGATGACCGGCAAAAGACGACGATGAAATTTCTTTGTTCAAAGTTTTATAGGCTTTGGTAGAGGCTGGGTCTACACAATGCTTGTCCAATCAGATAAGGTGCGGGGTGGAGTCACACCCCAATTCTGCCCTCTAGGAGGCCGGGTTGACACCTGGTGTGGGTGCTGCTTTGATAGCATAGTGGTTAAAATAAAGTCTTATAACGTCAACACTTTTCATAGTATGGTTTCTTCATATAAACCAATGCATTTAAAATGTTCCTAGCTTTCAATCGATACCAAACAAAGTATTTCACAAACATTCTGTAGATTTCATTTGTCACTGAGGGCTATTACTCAAGAACTATCTATAACAGTTTTGTTAAACACATGGAACATGTACACACAAAAACCTACAGAAACATAAAGTAAACATACATTACTCAAATAAACTGTTTTACTTAAATGTCCATTAAACTTTGGAAGCGTTTCTGATCGCTTCTGTGTCTGCCTGAGAATGTGTATTCCTTGCAGACGCCAAAGGACAAGCGAACCAAAAGGTACTTCTCAAAAACCGGTTTGGTGGGTTTTTGATTGTAGAGCCTCTTATTGTTTTAGGGTGTAAAGTTAATTAACACGCAACTGTGATGTTGACTGGCTAGGTATCCTGTGGATTTGCCTTTTGCTGGGTGCCTGTGGATTGCTTTGAAAATGAAATCAATCTCAGACTCGTAGGCACCAACCAATCTTTTAAGGATAACATGGTCTGTGGCTTGTTCGGTTCTGGAACGATCCGTTGACTCACTACAATAATCATTTCTTCATCGCTAAAGCTGGAGCTGCTACTTGAACCATCCATGCTTGTTCAACTCGCCAGTAACTTTAACAACAAGCGTGTCAACTTTTTGTCTTCTTCTGTGTTACAAGCTTAAAGTTGTGTAGCGCCATCTAACATTAAGGAGTGATTTTGCATGTTTTTCTGCTCGACGCCAGTAAAAATCGCAAAGAACGCTGCAATAAACGCAAACGAAAAGTAGCCCAGTGCGTACAAGCCTTTAATGTCAGGTGACTTACACTCTGTGCAACCTTCAACTGCAGCTTGTGTTGTATTGAACAGACGCACACCACTTCATAATTATAGCGGCCGTGTTTCGACAAAACTCAATTTATTTTTTATGTCTTGGTCACACTATTTGGAGGGTCGAACAAATTACCTCACGGGCCAAGTTCAGCCACGGGCCGCCAATTAAATAGCCCTGTAGTACATCAATGGAAAGCTTGTTTATTCAGCTTTTCTGGCTTTTCTCAACCACGTTCCTGAAGAGCCACCTACACTGCATGTTTTGGATGTCTCCTTTGTCTGTCACACCTATTACAGGTCTTTCGGTGTCTGTTAATAAGTTGATGATGTAAATCAGGTGTGTTTTTTGTGTTTTGGTGCCGAACGGGTGGTCCTCCAGGAACGTGGTTAAGAAACACTGTATTAAAGGGTATTTCTTATGATGTAACATTAAGATGTGCTGTAAAATATGTCTCTGATTTCCCTAGAGTGCACTGTACAAACAAAAAAAACAAAAAAAAAACAAAAAAAAAAATCTAAAATGACAAATTTTCTGGCGGCAGAAAATTACTGTAAAATAATTGAAAAAACTGTCAGAATAAAAATTTAGATAATCTGTAAAAAAAAAAAAAAAAGTAATTTCTTGTTCCAAAACTACAAGTTATTACTGTCATTTTACAGATTTTTACTGTAATAGTACAGGTTATTACTGCCAATTTACTAATTATTACTGCAATTACACAGATTATTACTATCATGTTACAAATTATTACTGTAAACATATCATTTATTAATGCAATTATATAGATAATTAATGAGATTATAAGGATTATTACTGCAATTATACAGGTTATTATTACTGTAATTATACAGATTAATTAATGTGATTATAAGGATTATTACTGCAATTATACAGGTTATTATTACTGTAATTATACAGATTAATTAATGTGATTATAAGGATTATTACTGCAATTATACAGGTTATTATTACTGTAATTATACAGATTAATAAATGTGATTATAAGGATTATTACTGCAATTATACAGGTTATTATTACTGTAATTATACAGATTAATTAATGTGATTATAAGGATTATTACTGCAATTATACAGGTTATTATTACTGTAATTATACAGATTAATTAATGTGATTATAAGGATTATTACTGCAATTATACAGGTTATTATTACTGTAATTATACAGATTAATTAATGTGATTATAAGGATAATTACTGTAATTATGCAGGTTATTAATGTAATTTCTTTATGTAATTAAGCATGAAATCTCTATTTATTCCATTGTTTTAAAGCTTAGGTACAAATAATTGCTGTTTTCGTAAAACACTGCAAATACAACTATAAACTATAATATAGTTTAACAAATATTTTAAGGATATGTAGATTAACTCCAAAACAATTTTCTTGAGAAAATACAAAACTGTTATCTATCTAATATTTGATTTCTTTTTACTAATAACACATTTGCTCATCGTTTAACAACAAAAACAAGGTTAGTGTCATCTGAGGACGCCTGCACAACAGAGTTGACGATCAAACAGCAGTTTATCAACAGAATCATCTTGCAATTAAAGGCTGAAACAGGAACAAACAGGTGCACAGATAATCATAAGCGTAAAGGCTGCAAACAAAATAACAAAGTAATGGGGTCAAACGTGGCAAAGTAAGAGAAACCGCGTCATAATGCTTACTAAACAGTTTAAGACTGTCTGTGTCTGTGTGTTCTGAGTTCTTGAAATCAGTCCATAACAATCTTCTGACTATGTGTGTAATCGGTCAAAATTAGTAACCCAGGTGTGCGAGGTGCATGCGGGGAGTTGTAGTTTGTTAAAGTAACTTGTGTAGTTTTCCAGCGACCCGCAGCTGCTAGATCACTGGGGAACGTGACAGTTTGCATTGCAACATTGTTAGAGTAGTAAAATAAACATTTCCTAGTTTACAGTGCATGTATTATATGCAGCCTACAAACAATAGGCTATTATTTGACTTTATTAACCTCATGAATATCTTCATATGTTTACTATCCTCAATAAAATCCCTATTTTTACAGAAATAATCTGTAAATATTAACGTAAAATGACGTGTTACTCTCTAAAAATACGTAAAATTTTCTTTGAAAAAAAGCAGAAAAATATCGTAATACCAAATTACAAGAAATAATAACTATAAATTTAATGTTAGAATTCTATATTACAGAATATATCTGTAAAACAGCGGGTATTTCACTGTAAAATGGAAAAACTGGAAAATTCTGTAAAAAAAAAAAAAAATGCAATTATCTGAAAAATAAAGTTTATTTTTTTACAGTGTGTGTATGTATGCAAGTTCTTTGTCAAAATCCCCCACAAATAAGGTTGTTTACCTCTTTGAAACTTCCCCTATAAGGCTTTTTTTGCTAATTGTGCTATTTTAGTGCCTGTCTCTTTAAATTCAAATGAGATTGCACTTCCAGTCCTTTTTTTAAAAAAGGGCTGAGCTGCGAATGCCTATGTGTCAGCATAATGGTAACAAGACTAACTTCCAATGCTAAATGCTAATGAGGGGTGGATTGTTTATTCTCTGATGACACATACAATGGGAAAATTTCAGTCAAAGTGTTTTTGTAGACTGTTTTTATAAAGCGTAAATCAAAAAAAAAAAAAAATTTTACATTTTCACCATTAGAAGCTGGTTATAGTCAAAGACTGTTCCCACAAAACTGTGTTTAAACCCCTTATTAAAGTGATTTTTGCATAATAGGTCCCTTTTAACATCAAAAATGGAGTCTTATGATTGGTTTTCTGGTCTATTGCCACATTTTAGCATCGGTGCTGTTGATGTGTTTATCAAATGTGCTGTGTGTGTGGTTAAAGGTGTTTATAATCAACCTGAAGCGACGAGGTGACAGGCGTGAGCGCATGCTGAGGGCATTGACAGAGCAAGAGATTGAATGTAAGATTATCGCTGCTGTTGATGGCAAGTGAGTCTGCTTGTGTTATCTTCAAACAAACGAGACCTTCTTTATCAGGTCAAAACACTCACTCACAGCTTGTCTTTTTTGTTTTTTTTAAACCTAGAGCTATGAACGTCAGTGAGATCCATGCTTTAGGAATACACATGCTGCCTGGCTACAGTGACCCTTATCACGGCAGACCTCTCACTAAAGGAGAGCTGGGCTGCTTCCTGTCCCACTATAACATCTGGAAAGAGGTCTGGCACACATCCCTGTTTGTTGTTTGGCTACAAAATCGCTGCATTAGAGTCAACTGCTTGAGAAAAGTACCATTCAAAAGCCTAGGGAAATTTTTTTATAAACTGATCTGTTCTCAGAATAATGCAGGAATTAAATTGTGAAATCAAACAGTAGAGTATTTCTCTACAAAGCCTTGCTATATTGTTGTATTAAGGGCGACAGGAAAGATGCAAGTGTCTTTGCTAGTTTCAGCAGGGTGCTGGTATCTTTTTCACATCTTGCACCTTACAGATTGTTGACCTGATTCCATTTAAATTCTTAGATCATTTTAGGACCATGATGACAAGCTGTACAATGATTTCTCAAACAGTTTATGTATTACTGATCAACAAAATTGTTGACATGTTGCTAAAATTTAAGCCTGTATTTCTGCATTTCTTTGGTAAATCTGCAGCATTACTCTCAGTGTTGGGCACATTCCTTTAAAAGAGTAATCAGTTATAGTTTCTAGTTACTTCTCACAAATAGTATCCGAGTTACATAATTATGTGCATCTGAAAAGAACATTCCACTTTTATTAATAATAGGCAAATTTTACAAGTCCTCTAAAGTGAAATGTCTTAGTTTTACAGTTTTGAATCCATTCAGTCGATCTCTGGGTCTGGTTGGAACCTTTTTTAGCTTAGCTTAGCATACATCATTGCATTAAATTAAACCGTTAGCATCTCACTCAAAATCAAGTTTTGATAAATTTTCCTAGTAAAGCTTGACTCTTCTGTAGTTCTTTCTTGTACTAAGACTGACAGATGATTAAATGTTGCAGTTTTCTAGGCTGATGGCTAGTTACCATACTCTCATTCTGGCTTAATAAACAAGGATCTTTGCTGCCATACCAGGCCTGCTGCAGGCACAACAATATTATTCCCCTGTTATAATATTATTATATTATATTAATATTACAATATTAATATAACAATATTCGACAGCCATATCACCCTGCAGCCCAAGACCGGTTACTCACTGAAGCTAAGCAGGGCTGAGCCTGGTTAGTACCTGGATGGGAGACCACTAGGGAACACTAGGTTGCTGTTGGAAGTGGTGTTAGTGAGGCCAGCAGGGGGCGCTCAACCTGTGGTCTGTGTGAGTCCTAATGCCCCAGTAAAAGTGAAGGGGACACTATACTGTCATTGGGCGCCGTCTTTCGGATGAGACGTTAAACCGAGGTCCTGACTCTCTGCGGTCATTAAAAATCCCATGGCACTTCTCGTGAAAGAGCAGGGGTGTAACCCCAGTGTCCTGGCCAAAGTCCCTCTATCGGCCCTTACGATCATGGCCTCCCAATCATCCCCTCTCCACCGAATTGGCTCTATCACTGTCCCTCCACTCCACCAATAGCTGGTGTGTGGTGAGCGCACTGGCGCCGTTGTCCTGTGGCTGCCGTCGCATCATCCAAGTGGATGCTGCACACTGGTGGTGGTGTGGAGAGACCCCCCCTCATGATTGTGAAGCGCTTTGGGTGTATTGCCATACACAATAAATGCGCTATATAAATACACACATTACATTACATTACATTACATTTATATTATTATCCTACCTAGGGACTATTTTCAGGTGCTGCATGATATCATTGTGCCAGCTGCAGCCATGGTACAGCAACAAAGTTCCTTGTTTATTATGCTGAAATGAGAGTATAGTAACTAGCCATGTTGATCTAAACCAGTGTTTCCCAACCCTGTTTCTAGAGGCACACCAACCGTACATATTTTGTCTCCCTTATCTGACCCATTCACTTCTGGTTTTGGAGTCCCTTCAAATCTTATGACGAGTTGAAAACTCAAATGTTTAACTCTGGGTGACTTTTAAAATGAGCCTATTTCCTTAGTGTTTCTTTAATATTTAATATTTAAGACAAAATCCTATGTTTCTCATGGAACTTGTTACTGTCTGTGTACCGCTACTGTTAGATTAGGACCTTGTGGGAAACTCTGCAAACCTTATAAATATGTCTTGTGCAACACAGATTGTAGATCGAGGATTGAAGACCTCGCTAATTCTTGAAGATGACTTAAGATTTGAGATTTTCTTCAAGCGTCGCCTGCAGAATCTGTTGCTTGAGCTCCAAAGTCAGAGTCTGGACTGGGACCTCATGTAAGTCTAAAGTCTCTGTCACATTTTTGGTTTTTGCATCGATTAAAGATCTGTTCATGCTGGCTATTTCATCTCCAACTCTTTGCAGTTATATTGGGAGGAAGAGGATGCAAGTGGACCGGCCTGAAAAAGCAGTACCAAATATTCGCAACCTAGTAGAGGCAGACTATTCCTACTGGACCTTAGGTTACATGATGTCCTTACAAGGAGCCAGAAAGCTTCTCAAAGCCCAACCACTTAGTAAAATGTTGCCTGTCGATGAATTCCTTCCTGTTATGTTCAATAAGCATCCTGTGTAAGTATTACAAATGGAGGAAATCCTCTACACATCTCATATATGCCAGCAACAATTTTAGAATAATATAATATAATATAATATAATATAATATAATATAATATAATATAATATAATATAATATAATATAATATAATATAATATAATATAATATAATATTAATATATATATAAAAGTATGCTACATGGAAATAAGTATTTTGTCATCTTGAATGTTGTTACATTGTCACAAACACTTAATAACCAAAACATACAGTATATTTTTACACCAAATAAGCTAGCTCTAACATTGTTAACTGGTTAACCCAAAAATATAAATTTTACACACCATTTACTTGCTCTTAGCTATCCCAAATCGGTTTGATTAATGTTTTAAAGTTGTATATTTGTCACATCAGAAAATACATGCAGTATACTACTAGAAGTCAATGGCTACAACAGCCTTCCCAACAGCCTTAAGAAATTTGGTGTTCAAAAAATTGAAAGAGCAGAAAATACAGAAAAATGATGGGGTTCTTGGGTGTAAAGGAAATTTAAATTTGCTGTTAATATTCTTATCGATCCAAGATTTAAGTACTTCAGTTGAATGATAAAGATATTTAGATGATTCTACAGCTAGCAGCACTTTTAGAGTCAAAACATGCAGATCAAATCAAATCACTTTTATTGTCACATCATCAGCAGCACGTGTGCTATGATTAGCGAAAAGCTTTGGTGCTGGCTCCAGACAGTACAAAATACAGATAGTTCAAATACAACAACAGTGCAAAATACAGACAATGCAAATAAAATGACAGTGCAAATACAACGAAAGTGCAAAATACAGACAGTGCAAAATACAGACAGTGCAAAATAGTTATGCATACAGGCAAAACTAAATTATTACAAGTATGACGCAAAAGCGCATTGGAGAATTAATGTTTTCATTACACAGTTTTTATAATTGGCCAGCTCTGGGTCTTTTGGGGATTTTATCATTCAAATTTTATAATTCCCAAATTTTTGGGAATTTATACTTATAAGTTGAAAGGAAATTAAAAGGCCACATCTTTGACTACTAAATGTAACCATAGCTCTTTGAGATAATGCCGTTCATACCAGGTTATGCTCCAGGCCAGGGGTCATCAACCTTTTTGAAACTGAGAGCTACTTCTTGGGTACCGGGTAATGTGGAGGGCAACCAGTTTGATTCACACTGCTCAAATAGCAAATTTGCTCAATGTACTTTTAATAATATATTATTAATAGTAATTGATGATATTCATCCATGTGAAGACATTGATCATGTTAATGATTTCTCACAATAGTTGTTAACAGTGATTTAACAAGGTAGGAAACAGAGAAATATCTATATGCAACACTTTATTTCTATAAATCTCTGCAAGTATTTACATTATCAAATGATTATTTCTACAATATTTTCACTAGCCACTGACTCTTTTTAACAAATCATGCACTACGATGTACCATGTGTAACCTAAATCAACTTTCAGATTTTACTGAAATTATCACCAAATCTACAGCATTTTAACATAGCCGACACTCTTCTAACTATTGAGTTGGACATCGGAAAGATTAGAGATTACATCGGTTCAAGTCTTTAAGCATAGTTTTGTTTTCCTGTCTGAAAATGGCTTGTATTTCTAATCAAAAATGTGTAGTGTTAAATGAGGTGTCTGTTTCTTTTTGGGGTGGTTTCACCAGTCTTGTAAAAAAAGACTGCAGTTTTCACAAACTTTCCAGGCTTTTTCCACTTGTAGTGCGCTGCCCGGTGAGTAGTTAACATGGTATCGTTAGCTTGCTTGACACGTTTTGAAATGTTTCTCAACATTGTGCTGCTTTGCTGCCACCAAATGAAGTATAAAAGAACTCTTCCTTCTGTTCACTGTGAAAACGATGTTTTTTTATTTTTTCTGCCATATTTTAAATTCATTTCCTACCCTTTACTCCACCCACAACCGTTGCTATGGAGACCAGCTAGCTAATATGACTTTTTTTTTATTTTTTTATATATATATAAATAATTATCATTTTCAAATTTATACCAATGCAAGTGTAATTTAAAAGGAATAGCTACAAAAAATATTAGATTCAGCTTAATGGTAAGTGGTGCTATGGTGAGCTGTTTTTAGAACAGGGCCGTGAGCAACTCATGTGATCCTCGCGGGCTATCATGTTGGTGAGTCCAGCTCTAGGCTTTTAATAAATATGCACTGTACAGTTTTTTAGTGCAATGCTGTTTTTTCAATATTCTTGATGTGTCTTAAATGTGTTTCTCAGCGAACATTACATTTAGTAACCCAGAGATTTTTATTGGATGTTTAGTTTTATGTTAATTGCAACTAAATAAAATGTCTTACATTTGTATTACATGTCATTAGCTAAACTTGGTCAAATTTTATTTTAGGGTACAATTCCTGTCTAATAAGCCATTAATTATGACTTTTGCCTCAGTCATTTTCTAATCAATTAATAGTTATTAGTAGTAGTTGGGTTTACATATTAGGTACACTGTAAAACCCAGAAAGTTAAGGTAACTCAAACCATTTAAGGAAACCAATTGCAACAAACCATTAAGGTTTAAAAACTATTCTTAATGAGCACTGTGAACTTAATCCATTTGAGTAAACGAAGCAGTTTGAGCACAGTTAAACTCAATAAATTAAGAGAACTCAAACCAACTGAGTACTGTAAAACCCAATGAGTTAAGGCAACTCAAAACGTTTGAGGAAGCTGATTGCTACAATCCATTTGAGTTAACAAAATGAATCTATATGAATAATGTGAACTTACTCCATTTAAGTTGATGTAATGAGGTTTTTCATTAACTCAATACCTTCAACACTGACTTCAAAACTCTTTTCAAATGAGTAGAATTACCTTTCAGTCGATTTTGAGTTAACTACACTCATTTTATTTGATAAAGTTACCTGTTGGGTTTTACAGTGTAGGATTAGGGATGCAAAATATGTACTTACAGCCAATATCTTAAAAAAAAGGCAGGTAATAATCCACAAGATAATAGTAAAACTATTACAATCTTTGACCTACATAATTCCAACAAATGGAATGGAATTTTATAATTACTAAATTGTGCTGCCAAATGTATTTGTTAATGTATATTCTATATTTTTAAATATATACAGTCAAGCCCTGGCAAATTCTGACATAATTCAAACAGCAGTTTTTGGAGGGTTTTGACTGAAAATGACCCCAAAATATAATAAGATGATGTAAAAGAGGCATGATTGTTGAAAAACATATATAATTCCAGATTTTATTTACATTTGAACATAATTAGCTAGGGAAATGAATTATTTCAAGCTTGACTGTATTCGTGATTGTGTATGTTTAGTTCCTTTACAATATCATTAAGAACTATAAAATGTCGTAGTTATAATGGACAATACAGTTAATAATAACAAAAATTTAATCATCAAATATATATATATATATATATATATATATATATATATATATATATATATATATATGTATATATATATATATATATATATATATATATATATATATATATATATATATATATATATATATATATATATCTTTACACCTAATTTCATCATCCTCCTCTTCAGATCGGATTACATGGAGCAGTTTGAGACGAGGGACCTGAAAGCGTTTTCAGCAGAGCCCTTGCTGGTGTTCCCCACACACTACACGGGTGAGGCTGGCTACATCAGTGACACAGAAACCTCTACGGTATGGGACAATGAGAAAGTACACACGGACTGGGACAGGGAGCGTCGGGGTAAGACCCAGGAACAGGGTGAGATCAGCACAGAGGCCCAGAACTCAGATGTGCTTCAGTCTCCCCTGGACAGGACAGCCCGAGATGAACTATGAGACTTTTTTTTGGACTCTGGACAGCTAGACTTGCTTCTGGAGGACATTCAGCCTAATAAGCACAATATGAGGGAACAGAAGAGGCCTTTTTAGAGATTTTTTAATGTTAAACATTTTGTCCCTTCTTTTCTAGATGCATTGATGTGCACAGCAAGTGTTCATCTAACGATTAAGATGATTAATTGGTAACTGTTCGTAATTAGGTTCCATTTGTTAGGTTATGGATACAGTGCATCCAGCAGGTTGTCAGGTTAACCAGCATACAGACACAATGAGACCGAAGGGCTTTATTGTGCAAAAACAACAATCCTGTGGTGCATTTCCGAAAAGCATTATTAGCAAACTAAATTCGCTAACTCCATCGATACGATTATAGTTAAGAGATTTAACAATTCTTGAATTTGTTGTTCCAACGAACATTCGCAAATGTGTGCGGTTGCAACAACCTTTCTAGAGCTGTTGTTAAACAGATGGTGCACTCACACTATGCTATTCAAACCATGTCTAGGCCCGTTTCCTTTTTCGTTTGAGAGGTGTGAGTGTAAATCTGGCTCAGACGCGGTTCACTTTGGACTGCCCTTGCCCGGTTGGAAGAGGTGAGCCAGAGCGCGGTTCACTTGGGCTTTGGCGCTGTACGCTTGTAGTGTGAGTGCAAACCGCGCCTAAGCCCGAAAATGAAGATGCGACGTGACTTTTAAGGGACTGATTCATATGGATTTATTAATCATTCTTATTGTTCAGTGAACGCAAACTGTCATAGATTATTAAAGATGCAAACCCATCACTGCAGGACACCTGTACCTTTAGCAAACTTCCTAATTCCTTCAGCGTCAAAAGTGGCTGATCTGTTCGGCGAAATATTTGACTGCGTGTCACTGCATATAAAATGACTAAACCGATATAACTAATGCAATGTCCACTGTGCTGAGCGAGAGCGCTCCTTACTGAACAGCGCATCATCAATGGCTAAAGCACACTAAGGAGCGAATGCAATGTAAGTGCGGGCCGTCAGCGGATATGGGAGGAGACGGTTGCCTTGAAATGTGCATAGTGCGAGTACACCCAAAGTTTCTGCTTGTGCTTTATTCCCAGTCATTCCCCTATGCCCCTATTACTTTTAAATGTTTCAACATCCACTTTGAATTAATCATTTTCAAAAAGGTTCTCTCTTATGTCCAGTTTGATTTCAAAGTCATTTCTTATAATTCAGTTTTCACGAACTTTAGACTGACAATTGCACTCCCTACATAGTGCACTCTGAAATCATTTTTGCCATTTTGATCACAGCCGTGGATCATACCAAAAGTGACCTATGATTTAAAAGTGGAAATCTCCAAAGCTTGTGATAACAAAAAAATATATAGAATATATTAGGGCTGGGCGATATAGCAAAAATGCAAACTCACAATTTTTTTCCCATATTGAACAATAACAATAAATTTCTATATAAGTTGTTAATGCTTCCAGCTTTAAAAGTTATTATCCCAACAGTGAGTGATGCAACAAAAATTAGAGGGTTCAATAAATTACAATTTAAAATAATGTTTATTAACAAAAGCAGATTAAACATTTGGCCTTAAATTAAAACAAATAGTAAAATACATTTAAAAAGACTAATCTGGCATTACGAGGTAAATTAATTTTGTGAAACATAAATGATAAAAGCATACAGTACAACTTCCAGCAAGTCCACACAAATTGTAAAACTTTTTGTTTTTGGATGATACTTTTTTAGGTAATTTAAATAGGTTGGTTGTGTAGCCAGACTTGGTTTTGACAAACCATTGAGGAGAGAAAGAGAAATCGAATTAAGGCATGTGGAGTATGCCGATTTTAGTCGCATTATTGAAGTGCAGTACAGACATGTACACACCTTAATCGAACTATTACCATCATGATAGGAATTTTTGCAGTGTTTTGCAACAGGATAGTCCACACACACATGCACTCCCAAACACACACAGCTGTTTGACACTCTTTGCACCTACTGAGTCAGTGCAGACCACAGACACCTGCATTGTGAAATGCAGAGGTTTTTTTTCTTCCATGCAACATGCGGTGTAAACTTCAATTAAAACTACACTCTTCCAGCAGTTCAAAGTTGCATCCAATATCTCGTTTATCACAGGGGGGATGCATGAAATGTTCATGAATGAAAGTGAAAGTGCCAAACTGCGATTAAAGTCGACGAATTAAAAACGAAACACCCGAAATTACATGAAACTCCAGAGGAAATGCAGATAGCTCTGTGACGCAATGACGTTAATCGAATAATGTGTTGTAACATGTAAAACGGGATCATGAAAGAAACACTCAAAAAGCAACTAATGTAAACGCCTTAATCTTATTATTGTCTTAATTAGATTAAGGCAAATAATATGAATACTAATGTCTCTCCACTGTTTCAATAGCTGAAATGTGGTGAACGCACTGGCGCTGTTGTCCTGTGGCTGCCATCACATCATCCAAGTGGATGGTGCACACTGGTGGTGGATTGGGGAGACCCTACTCATGATTGTGAAGCTCTTTGGGTGTATGACTTTACAGGATAATTGCGCTTTATAAATACACATTACGTACTTACTTTTAAATCTGAGCTATATATATTTATCTGCATCTGAACTTTATAGGCCTAATAATTGTGTCTTGTTTGATTTGGGGGAGCAGCTGTCAGTCGTAGTTTAGCAGTATGTTTATGTTGCCATATTGACACTGTAGGTTTGTTCCTCATTTATAGTAAATGTTAGTTATTGGGAGACCTACTGGAACCTTATTATTAAACATTACCTTTCAATCAGTCTGAAAACTAATGACAATCATCAATTTACAGTGTTCTCTACCATTTTATCAACAATAATGAAAAAAAGCACATGTTATAATGTCAGGTATATCTTGCATGTTAATTTAACATGAAGGATGTTGATATTTTTAGGCCTTGATGCCATTACCCTCGTTGGTGGAGTTTCAGGGTGTTACTTCCCTTCATCAAAGTCAGCAACCACACTCGCTGAGCGGTTTTGCAGTCGTGTCATCAGGACAGCAATTTAAGGTCTTAACACATTCCACACGCACCATCATTCAACATTTTTGGTCTTTCACTTCCTCGTTTTTTAAACCCAGGACAACCTAGCAGGCTTCAAATATGCTTGATGTGACTTTTTTTTGTGATTGCGCTGTTTGGTCACATTATCATACTGTTGGTATGTGTGTTGTGACTGTATTTCACCAGCTGTGCCTTAAATATAAAGAACGGTTCAAATGTTTTTTCACTGATAGAAATGTTTTGTCTCTTTTATTTGAGCCGATGCCTGCATGTTATGTTGTATCTCTCCTCCGGTTTTATTATATCTCAACCACAAGAAGATGCTGGCACACAACTGCAAAACATTTTCCTATGTGCTGCTGAAGATAAATTATCACATGACTTCCACTTTCAGACTCAATTTCACGTCATATGGCAGTAAAATTTGCATAGATAACTTTAAAGGATATCTTTTGTAAAAAATGTAATCAAAATAGTCTAAAGATATCACTGTTGCTTCGGCTGAGCACATTTGGTGCCTACACTACCTGACATAAGTTTCACCTTATGTCACCTTTCCAAGTTTTAGGAGCAACAAATAATAACTTGAGTTATAGATTATCATTTGGTATTAGAAGTGGCTTATATGAAAGGCAAAGGAGCTTTGTTGTGGAGGCTGAAGTATTAGGAGCAGCGGTATGCTGCTAAGGATTTGCCTTCTCCTGTGGTTGGTAATGTAACTGGCAGCACAAATGTCTTGATAGCTCAGGCTGTTGATGTTGCCATCAACTAGAAGTCAAGTTATTATTTGTTGCTCTTACAACTGGGGTCGATGATGAGACTTTTGTGAGGTAACGTATAGGGGTCAGGCTTTTGGGTCAAATCTGAACTTGAGATTTTTAACTCTCACTTTTAGTTTTGAACATAAAAAGAATAACTATACATTTAAATAAATGAAAGTAAGGACAGGGGTCTGTAAAAATTAAAGGTGATTTTATTTATATATTTTTTAAAGTAACACTCCGATGCATACAAGGATAACATTTATTTGATGTAATTCCTAAGACATCGCAAAAATATCGCAATGAAAAAACGTGATTCTAAAATGCTTAATTCTAATTGGTCAGTGCAGCGATATGAGGCCATGTTTATTTATATATATATATATAGACACACACACCGTGTGTGTATATATATATATATATATATATATATATATATATATATATATATATACACACACATACACAGTTGAAGTCAAAATTATTAGTCCCCCTGAATTATTTTTAGTTCCACCATGAATTTCTGTTTAACGGGAGAGGATTTTTTTTTTAACACATTTCTAAACATAATAGTTTTAATAACTGATTTCTACTAACTGATTTATTTTCTCTTTGTCATGATGACAGTAAATAATATTTGACTAGATATTTTTCAAGACACTTCTCTACAGCTTAAAGTGACATTTAAAGGCTTAACTAGGTTAATTAGGTTAACTAAGCAGGTTAGGGTAATTAGGCAAGTAGTAGACAGTTAGGAAAAAATTACTTAAAGGGGCTAATGATTTTGAACTTAGTGTTGTTTAAAAAGTTAAAAACTGCTTTATTTTAGCCAAACTAATACAAAAAAGGCTTTCCTCAGAAGAAAAAATAATATTAGACATACTGTGAAAATTTTCTTGCTCTGTTAAACATCATTTGGGAAATATTTAAAAAACAAGAAAAAAATTTAAAGGGGGCTAATGATCCTAACTTCAAGTGTACATATATATGTATATATGTATGTGTGTGTATATGTATATATATATATATATATATATATATATATATATATATATATATATATATATATATATATATATATATATATATATATATGTGTGTGTATGTGTGTCTATGTATATATATATATATATATATGTGTGTGTGTATATATGTATGTATGTATGTATGTATGTATGTATGTATGTATGTATGAATGTGTATATATATATGATGGAACGGGAGATTCTCCTCATTAATGTGCAGCCGACAAATCTGCAGCAACTGCGTAATGCTATCTTGTCAATATGGAGCCAAATCTCAGAGGAATTTTCCAGTATCTTGCTGAACAAAGGATTAAGGCAGTTCTGAAGGCAAAGGGGGGTCCAACCTGGTACAAGTAAGGTGCCTAACATAATGGCCAGTGAGTTTATATATAGTTGAGTCCTTATATATGATTAATGTTTACGTGTTTCAGAGTTCTGATATCTGTGGACTTCAGCACAGGACCCAGAGTTTAAAGACAAACCATGGAGCTGGGTGAGTCTGTGTGAAAGTAATGCATTTGTTTTATGAAAATATTTCAAATACTTTTCTTAAAAATGACCACTGCATTTCTTCTTTTTTTATATAAAAAATTCTGAAGCCTGCACTAAATGTCAACAACTTTATATTCGAGTGCAAGTGTAATGAATTTAAGTCATCAACATCCAGTTACTTTTTTAAGTACTTATAAACCAGGCTGATCCAGTGTCAGTGCTTCTTTTCCTGTGCCTCAACCACCATCAGTCAGCAGAGGGCAGTGTTTTAAAGTTAAATCTCATTGGCTGAGTGCAACAGCAAGATTTATAGCTCAATTAATAGTTTCTAAGCAGTTAACAGTGTTCGTCTGAAGCCAAATATGCAGTGACGTAAGCAGTGATGCTCAGAGATTGGACAAACGAAATAAAACGCAAACTTGAAATCACTACTAAAACATGACCAAATCTGATAGACCAAAAACATTATTAACATTGCTAAAGTGCATCCACAAACACCAGCAATATCTTAAGCCACAGCAGAAGTTGTTAGGTGTGTCTGACAGTGATAGTGAGACAAACTTCCTCCTGGTGAGATGGTGAAAGAGCATTGGCCAACCCAGCCTCCGCTTTAGAGGAAGAGAAGTGCTGCATGCGAGAGAACTGAAGAGAAGGGCACACGGTCTCCATGTCCTCTCTTAATGTCTGATGAAAGGTGATGCTTCTGCCCGGATCTTTTTGGGCTGGGGTGGACGGACAGAGTACTGGATGACCACACAGCCTGCTGTGAGAGGCTAAGAGGACCAGATGGAGGAGACTGTGGAGACTGCACAGCTGAGGCAGCCCAAAGGTCAGACTGGGTTTCTTTGAGATTTTAAGGGAAATTTTCAGAGTAAAACGTGCAACGGCTTTAATGGTGCATAGGTGAATTTCATTAGCTATATTTTGTCCTCTTTCTTGGCATGTGCGTGCTTGCGTGTTTGTCTTGCATGCAGTGATCAGAGAACTTCCTGTCTCGTCCATTTTGGCTTTGTACAAAAGTTGCATCTTAAGGAAGTTTTCATGTGCAGATTTACATAATTGCCACATCTTGGGTTGACTTATTGTGAAGTATGTAGTTGACTCCATTTTTAGTATCTTGTTTTTTGCATTGATGAGTACTATTGCAAAAACAACATGATTGATGGAAATTGATAAAACAAGTTTTGAGTCGTTTTCAGCAATCATGATTTATAGTTACTAGTGAATAGTTTAAAAATAATTCTAAAAATCTTGGTTATCTGTTATTTATATATATATATATAGATATGTGTGTGTGTGTGTGTGTGTGTGTGTGTGTGTGTGTGTGTGTGTGTATATATACATACATACAGTGCTCAGCATAAAAGAGTACACCCAGTTTTGAAAATCAATATTTTTATCCATTACTCCATAGTTATGGCCATTAATTTCTGGTTAAAACAGATTTATTAAAGTTAATAAGAGTTTTATTCATCGAGATAAGAGTTTGGTCACCTAACGTAAGATAAATCATTTAAATTTGAAATTAACAAGTTCTTAAAAACAAATATTCATAAACAACAACATTTCAATTCAGTTTTTCCTGTTTATTAGAATTTCATATTTTCCCCCAACAAATACATTCGGGTGGTCTCATTTTTTCTATTTTTTCTAAATTCTAGTTACTGACTAATCTAATGTATGTGCACAAATATATTACTGTAAAGCGTCCTGTAGAAAATATTCATTTAAAAGACATTTTCATTTATGCTTGACACTGTTTATTTCATGTTTATCTTTATTAATTTATTCTTGCTAACAAAAAAAATTAGATTTTGAAATCTTTTATAAATGTTTTAATTCTTTTAGAACTGATTAAAATTTTTTACAAACATATTTTTCTTGGTTTTATGTATAAATTTAGTACAGCCCATATTGAATATTTTCATCCATTTCCCATTGAATATAGTCAATTTATTTTGGTGCTTTTAGCCAACACAGATTTATTACACACACACACACACACACACACACACACACACACACACACACACACACACACACACACACATATAAATAAATAAATATATATATATATATATATATATATATATATATATATATATATATATATATATATATATATATATATATATATATATATATATATATACATACATATATATATATACATACATATATATATATATATACATACATATATATATACATAAACATACACACACACATACATACACACACACATACAAATATATATATATATATATATATATATATATATATATATATATATATATATATATATATATATAAATTACAAACTACAAAATTTTTACAAAAATTTTCCTTTTTTCCTCTTTTTTTAAATTTGTATTTAGATTGTTCTATATAGATAAATTCCAGATTTTGCTTAAGTTCTGACTAATCTAATGTATATGCATAAATAAAATATTGTATAGCTTCCTAATAAAAATATGAATTTAAAAGACAGATTTGTGAGGGGTGAAGTATTTATAGCGCTTCATTTTTTCCACATTTTGTAGTGTTACAGCCTTGTTCCAAAATGGATTAAATGCATTTATTTCCTCAAAATTCTACGCACAATACTTCATAATGACAAAGAGAAAAAAGTTTTTGAAATTGTTTCAAATTCATTAAAATAAAAAAGCTAAAAAATCACACGTGCATAAGTATTCACAATCTTTGCTCAATGCTTTATTGATGAACCTTTGGCATTGGCAGCAATTACAGCCTCAAGTCTTTTCGAATATGATGCCACAAGCTTGGCACAACTGTGTTTGGGAATTTTTGCCCAGTTGCAGTACCTTTCAAGCTCTATCAGGTTGGATGGGAAGCGACGGTGTACAGCCATTTTCAGATATCTCCAGAGATGTTCAATAGGATTTAGGTCTGGGCTCTGGCTGGGCCACTCAAAGACAATTACAGAGTTGTTGAGAAGCCACTACATTGATATGTGCTTTAGGCCATTGTCCTGCTGGAAGATGAACTGTCGCCCAGGTCTGAGGTCAAGAGCACTCTGAAGCAGGTTTTCCTTCAGGATGTGAATAAAACCTGTCCTTCTGTCCTTCTCATTCAGTCCTTCTGTAAGGTTCTCCTCTCTCCACAGAAGAACGCTGGAGCTCAGACAGAGTGACCATCGGGTTATTGATCCCCTCCCTGATTAAGGCCCTTCCCCCCTGATGACTCAGCTTAGATGGCCGGTCAGCTCTAGGAAGAAGTTTTCTTTAACCTTCCCCAGCCTTGTGCCTCGAGACAATCCTGTCTAAGAGGTCTACAGACAATTCCTTTGTCTTCATGCTTGGTTTGTGCTTTGACATGCACTGTCAGCCTTGGGACACTATATATAGACAGGCGTATGCTTTTCAAATCATGCCCAATCAACTGAATTGACCACAGGTGAACTCCAATTAAGCTGCTGAAACATCTCTAGAATGATCAGTGGAAACAAAATGTACCTGAGCTCAATTTAGAGCTTCACAGCAAAGGCTGTGAATACTTCTGTACATTTGAGTTTTCAGGTTTTTTATTTTTAATAAATTTACAACAAGAACAGTCTTGGAAATTGAATTTACAACAATTTCAAAAACAATCTTTCTTTAGATCTATTGTGTGTAGAATTAAAGAAATAAATTAATCGAATCCATTTTGGATTAAGGCTGTAACAAAAAAATGTGGAAAAGGCAAGTATATATATATATATATATATATATATATATATATATATATATATATATATATATATATATATATATATATGTATATATATGTATGTATATATATATATATATATATATATATATATATATATATATATATATATATATATATATATATATATATGTATATATATGTATATATGTATATATGTATATATGTATATATGTATATATGTGTATATATATATATATATATATATATATATATATATATATATATATATATATATATATACATATATATATATACATATACATATATATACATATATATATATATATATATATATATATATATATATATATATATATATATATATATATATATATATATATATATATATATATATATGTGTGTGTATATATATATATATATATATATATATATATATATATATATATATATATATATATATATATATATATATATATATATATATATATATATATATATATATATATATAAACATTTTGGGGGGGATAACTGTCATTTTATTTTAATTTTAACCTTTTTGATAACACTTTTCTAGGATATTAGCAAAAGTGGCCTAAACCATCTCTTCCAGCTGGAAATTGACTTTACTTTCATTACATTTTTAAATTCAGATGCTCTCTGAGAAATGCATTAATCATATAACTAAAATTCAGGATGTGGAAATAAACAACCTCAACTAGACCTCAGTGAGAGGAAGTCACATGCACATGGTTTCAAATAATTTTGTGATAGAAGCACTGCTTCTTGTTTCAGCCAGGTATCACATGACATTTAACACAAACCTTTTGCAATTAAATGTCCAAATAAGAATGAAGACATTTAGTCCGACAACTTACTGCATACTGACAGCACAACCGACGTTACTAGTGTTGGGTAAGTTACTTCTTAAAAGTAACTAAAAATTACTGATTGAATCAGTGTAATTGTATCTAAATAGTTTCTATCTACTTTGCCTAAAAAGTTATACAATTACTCATCAAGTTTAATTTAATTTCTTGACTTGATATACATTTAAACCCCCATAACTCTCAACGCATAAATGATAGGTATTAAGCTATTTTAATTCTTTAAATCTGAGTCAACCAGGGCATTTTAGATTTGTTAATTCTTACTAAAAGTAAATATATATATATAAAACCTTATATAAATATCTAAACCTTAACCATTTAAAAATAATAATAACCTATTTCATATATATTTTTTACTCATTTTGTGATTTCTTAAACATGTGGGAATTTGTATATACAGGGTTTGACAATGAAACAGAAACTCTGGCCCTCAATTTAGAGGTTTCATGGCTAAATTTAACCAGCCTGGTGGCCAAGCTTCATTAATTGCACATTTTACCAGTAAGAGCAGAGTGTGAAGTTTTATTTAGCAGTGTAATAGCACAGTTTTGCTTAAAATATTGCTATGCGCACAACATTATGTGTGACATATCATAGTTCAAAAGAGGACAAATAATGGGTGTGCGTCTCACTTGTGACCAAGACATCAAGTCTTTGTGATTTATCAAAAGCCACGTTATCCAGGCTAATGTCAGCAAACCACCAAGAAGGACAAACCACATCCACTTGTCTGTTTCCACCAAAACTGTTTGTTAGGAGTTCCACAGGGCCAATATACATGGTCGGGCTGCTATAGCTAAACCTTTGGTCACTCGTGCCAATGCCAAACAGTTTCAGTGGTGTCAGCAGTAAAAATCTTGGGCTTTGGACAATTTTAAAACACGTATTGTTCTCTGGTGAGTCCACCTTTGCTGTCTTTCTCACATCCAGGACAGTTACAGTGTGGAAAAGCCCCAAAGAAGCACACAAACCAGAATGTTGCATGCCCAGAGTGAAGTGTGAGGGTGGATTAGGGATGGTTTGGGCTGCAATGTCATGGCATTTCATAGGCCCAATAATTATGCTAGACGGAGCATCACTGCCAATCCAACCATCCTGGAGGACTACGTGCACCCAATGGTTCAAACACTGTATCCTGAAGGCTGTGCCATGTATCAGGATAATAATGCACCAATACACAGAGCAAGAAGAGTGGTTTGATGAACATGAAATTGAAATTGAACATCTTCCATGGCCCGCACAGTAACCAGATCTAAATATTGTTGGGCCACTTTGTGGTGTTTTGGAGGAGAAAGCCTAGAAAGGTTTTCATCACGTAGTGACCTGGCCACTATTCTGCAAGAAGAATGGCTCAAAATCCCTCTGATCACAGTGCAGGACTTGTATCTGTCATTCAAAAGATAAACTGATTCTGTATTGGTCGCAAAAGGAGGCCCTACACTAATTCATTGTTTCATTGTCCAACCCCTGTATTCACATACACAACAAATCTGCTGCTCTGAATCTAATAAATCTGAAAAATATATTATTATAAATGAAAAACTACAATTACTCTGCTCCTCTAATTTGGTTTATGCAGTACTCTAAAACAATTCTTTCCTAGAATCGCTCCATATCTCTAAAATAAAAACATTGTGCATTTCTGAAGTGTGCCTCACACCGGTGAGTGGGCTTGATAAACCACCCGTAAAAACATTATTCTCTCTATTTGCAATGTACACTTTACTTAAACTTCATCTTACAAGTACTCAATAAGGAAAACAATGTTTACATGTAAATGTACCACAAATCATGTTGTGCTACTTGTTTTCATCAAACTTAAATACCTCCTTTGCACAGTATTCTTCTGTCTTATGTAAAAGTACCTTAAAAGCACTTAGGTTAAGTGTATATTTATGTATTTTATAGTATATAAAATACATAAATATACACATTGTTTTCCTTATTGAGTACTTGTAAGATGAAGTTTAAGTAAAGTGTACATTGCAAATAGAGAGAGAATAATGTTTCTACGGGTGGTTTGTCAAGCCCACTCACCGATGTGAGGCACACTTCAGAAATGCACAATTTCTGAACTTTAGACTTTACAGACCTGAAACTAGCACTTATTCATTGTTGCTCTTAGTTGTGTAAATTGCTTCCTTGTCCTCATTTGTAAGTCGCTTTGGATAAAAGCGTCTGCTAAATGACTAAATGTAAATGTATATGTATAGTTTGTAGTTAGTAAAGTTCTAATAATGCTCCAGCATGTTAGTTATGTATAGGTTTATAATAGCTCTTTACATCCAGTTGCGTTCGCGTTCATATTTATGACTATGTTTATGTATGTCCACACATATAGCAGAATGACAATAAAGCTCAACTTGATATAACTTGAATAAATTTACAATATTTAAATAAAGTACATTGTAATTAAATTAAAAGTCCTTTATGCACATTTTTAGACTCCTCTAAAACAGTGTTTCTCAACCACATTAATGGAGTACCACCAGGTCTGCACATTTTTCCATGTCCCATTAACCAAACACACATGATTAAGATCATCATTAGCAGAGAAAGACCTGTAATAGGTATGTGATAGACAAAGGTGACGTCCAAAACATGCAGTGTTGATGGTCCTCTAAGAATGTGGTTGAGAAACAATGTTCTAAAGTATAAAATTACCATGACATGTTTGCAGATATTCAAGAAACATGCTAAGTGAACATACTTGTTTATCTGAAAAACAAAGCTGAAGTCAGATATTCTGCTTTAATAAATGTGCATTACGTTCCAGAACGATGTCTTTGTTTTGGTTATTTTAACCCACCCAATGTCAGTTTAGCCAGTTATAATTCAGCATCGCGGGTTGCCTTGGTGGAAAAACAGCGTATTTTATTCATTCATTTAGGAAGGCTTTCAACATATGCGTCCGTGATCGAATAGCGACCTCCGGTGGACTGTAGCAGACTCAAAAATGAGACGAAGATTTAGTGTTCCACTTGAGGTTATTAACTAGCAAATAATATAAATATTATGAGCGTTAATATTAGTTGAGCAGGTTAAATTGTAACTGCAACACGCTACTTAATGAGATTTGCTATGATGAGCAATTTGGCTGTTTGCACCAGACGAAACACAACAGAACTTTAAATCCAGCCATTCAAAAGCACAGAATAGTGCACTCACTGCACTCCAACAAAATGCTAAGGTTCACAATCTAATTAATACATATTAAACCTCTTTACATTATTAAATGTACATGCTGAATCACTGATGCATACCTGGATGTGAAAATAAGGGATATGCCCACCACAATAAGGGATACCCATCTGTTTAAATATATACCCAAAACCCAGCTTCGCTTCAAATCACGTGTACAGAATCCGTTTGGGAAACAATGTCTAGTTATTACTATGGAGTGTGTCGGCTGACAGTCACGCACTGCTATAAGACTGTTTTGAGGATTGTATAGGATGGGCAATGACACCTGTAAGGGAATCTTGTTGTTTTTATATTTATTTTAAAGTATTTTCATGCCTAAATAAAACAAAAGCAAAGATTGGACTCACAAAGAGCAAAGAACGGCGCCTGGTGGTTTGGTGGTATGGGTTGCGTACAGGGAGGATTGGCTCTTTAATGTTTATTGCCACCCTTTAAATGAAGACTGAAAATACGGGAGAAATACAGGTAAATACCTTTATGGGATGATAGCGGGATAGAACTGAAATATTCAGGAGAATCCCGGGAAAACCGGGGGGGTTGACAGGTATGCTGATGTGTGTTGGCTTGCACTAGTCACAGGTCTGAAGTTTAATTTTAAACGGTTTACTTTTATTTTCAAGATCTGAGGTGAAAATCTGCTGCTTCTTTCAGAAGTATGGCTATAAATGTCATGTAAAATGGCATTCAAACTCACATTATTAGCATTTAACACTGAAAAAAGCATGAGGTGTACCTGAGGTGATCATTGTCAGTTTTCTGTTGTTCAGCTGCAAGAAATAGAAGCTGTTTCTAAAATATGAATTTCAGGTGTTGGTTAGAACAAAAGCTCCTTTTGATATGGCGAATATTCCTTCTGTTGCGTGCCTTTAGAACATGACTTAAATCAGCCTTTAGGCTCGATAGTCAGGCTCACACCTGTTGGTGTCGTCAATGTGGCAACCGGCGCTTGTGTGCAGAGGTGTAAAGAGTACCTGAAAACCATACTTGAGTAAAAGTACAGATACCTTACTGTAAAAATTACTCCATTACAAGTTACAAGTCACCAATTCTAATAAGACTTTTTATTTTAAAAGAACCTAAGTATTTTACTCATAGTGAATGTAGGCTCAAAAAACACCAAGAAAGGTTTTATTTCCTAATAGACATTAAATTTAACACCTCAATGTTTCAAAATGGCAGAATAAAACAGATTAAAAAAATAGAACAAAAAGTCTCAGTCAAACTCAAATGTTCTAAAAAGGGACAATTTAAAAAAAAAGTAGAAAAACGTAATAAAAAAAAATCAGAGCTGACTTTCGTGTGACTCACCTCTCAGTCTCAGAGGGGGGCAATATTTTTATTTTGAGTAGTTTTTCAATTAATTAGGATGTTTTCTCTGTATTAAAATTAAACAAAGAGGATCAGTGTTATTTTTCAACTTAGTAAACTACATATAAATTCAATGAAAAATACATCACAAAATCACAGCTAAATGCACCTGATGCAAAATGTATAATTTCAGTGATACATTTTTTTTACGTTGCCCAAAAAAATTAAGCTAAAACATAGTCATGTCGCAGTGGTTTTTGTCATATCAGTAACTGTATTAACTTTTAGTAACATTGTGCTTACAATACCATTGTAAAGTCAGCCATAATTTGACTAAATTCACATTGAATTAGCATTAAATAGATTCTTACCTCAGTGTGTTTTCTCAAATTTGATAATTCATTCTTAAAAGCACTAATTTTCGTGGTTCGTGGCAAAAAATAGACACTGCATCCTGTAAGAGTCATCTGTATATCGGCAAATAAAAACTTTTCTTTCAGATAAGGCCATGGATGGTCATCAGTGCTGGCAGTGCTTGATGTGCCGGCTTCGGCTTCATCACTGGCTGGAGCCATTTCGCTTATTAAACACCTGATATTAGGCAAGCTGCTAATTCATGTTCACGGGATTTAGCTCATAATCAGCATACAGTACCTTCAGCACCCTGCAGATGGCAATATCGCCTCGTCCGCCCAACAAATTAGCCGTGGTAAATAAAGATGCTGACTTGTCACAATGTAACGAGTAACGGTAAGTGTCAGTTTAAATGTAGTGGAGTAAAGAGTACATATCTTCAATCAAAAATGTAGTCAAGTAGAGAGTAAAAGTTGCTTATATTTTTAATATTCAGTACAAGTACTAACTAGCTAAAAATACTAAAATAACGAAGTCCATTTACTTAAGTACTTTATACCACTACTTGTGTGTGGTTTGATACAGGAGTGCAATACCTAGTTCAACCACTGGCTGTCAAACATGCAGTATGCTCCTTTAAATTACATAAAAATGAAAAGCAGTCTCTTACTTAATTTAAAAGCTATTTAAATATTTACTTTGCAACTAATTACACCCAACACTGTCAGTGCCATCCTTGAGATGACTTTTGGCTTTTTTTGTTTTAGGTGATTTTCATTTATTTGTTGATTTATTTGAATGAAAAATGGAGTTGATGACTAAAGTCTTGATCCATGCAGTTGAACTAATCTCTACATCAAAAACAAGTCCTCATTGTCCCTGTAGCAGAGCATGTTTCAAAACCTAGACAGGATGTGGTTGACCTAAATGAAGCTTGTCACAGAAAAAAAAAGAGAGAGAGAGAGAGCAACATTGACACTTTCATTGTTAGTGCAGTATAAGAGTGGCACATTCATGTTCACATCCATATCCAAAGCACTACGGATGCACAATCAAGAGTTCAGTGTACATTCTAACCTTCAGATAATCTGATTGAACGCAGTCATTTACCTTTAAATATATCCAGTATAATCCTGTGCTTTTCTTGTTCAGATAATAGCTTTATTAATATGACTGTGCAAATGTACAAGAGTCTGACCCACTCTTGCTGTTATATATTTTTTTAAATATATTGCTTTGTCACAAAACTTTAGCGTGAACTTCAGCAGTGTGACTTCCTGTCTTGATGTCAGATGCACATTTCAGTCATTAGTTGTTTTTGCTCTAGTTTTCACTTTTACAGTCACAGTTCTGTTAGTTACAGTACTGTTGTTTTTGAAAGTTCCTTTAATTTAAGCTAGTTCTGTCAAAATGTTAATAGTGATTAATCGCATCCGAAATTAAAGTTTATATTTACATTATATATATATACGATAAAAATGCTGACAAAAAGTCATGAAAGCAAATGTTTTCAGGCTACTTTAATATTAATCAGTTGATTGAGTTTGTTTTAGTTAAACAATGTTTATCTTGCAGTTTGACTGATGTAAGTTGAGATGACTATAAAAGTTACTTTAATTTAACTAAACATTTAGGGAATAAGATATTTTGTTTTACAGAGTATGTATATATTAGGGGTGTAACGGTTTACAAAAATCACAGTTCGATACGATACAGTGGTGTCCCGGTTCGGTATTTTTGCAATACAGCAAAAGAAAAAAAAAAAAGCCTGAGAATTTCTCTCATTTTCATTTTTTTAATGTTTTAAAACTAACATCATAAAAGTATGATCCGATTTTTTAGAGCTATACTCCCAGGGTTTCTGCTTAGCAGCAAATAAAACAAATCCTTCATTATACTCAAAACCAATAAGCTTATTATAAAACAACAAATATAATATTGTAGTAGTTAAACAAATACAAAGAAAAGAATAATTTAGTTTTTATAAGGAACTCAGTTTAAATCTATTTTTAAGTATTTTTTTATTTTCAGAAAGATGAGCGTCCACCTTTCCTTCAGACAGCACAGATCTGCTTGATTTGACTGTCACCTGCCATTTCAGAGGATCTGAAAGCAGGAATTATCTGACTCAAATGGGCTCGAAGAGGCACGATTTCCAGAAGATTATCATTCGTTTGCGGGAGACTCCTGAAACTTCCAGGAGACTTGAGTCTAAGACTGATGTCTAAGATTGCATAAACATTTTATATTTATATTAACATTTTATATATATATATATATATATATATATATATATATATATATATATATATATATATATATATATATATATATATTTAGTATATATATATATATATATATATATATATATATATATATATATATATATATATATATATATATATATATATATATATATATATATATATACACATATATATATATATATATATACATATACTAAATATATATATATATATACTAAATATATATATATATATATATATATATATATATATATATATATATATATATATATATACACACACATATATACTAAATATATATATATATATAAAAACTCCACCGTGTGCGATTCAGAAAGCATAATATTGTAAACGCGCGACCATGTAGAGACAGAAATCACATGTTGTTGTGTAAATAAGATACTACATACGGCTATTTAGCTTGTTTAATAAAATAAGTTGTGATCTGAATTTTAATACCATTAACTTGACTTCAAGGGGGGCGGCGCACCCCCTAATATAATGGTAGGGGAAACACTGATAATTATATACAGTTGAAGTCAGAATTATTAGCCCCCCTCCCCCGTAAAAATAATAATTCAAAGGGGTACTAATATAATTCTGACTTCAACTGTGTGTGTGTGTGTGTGTGTGTGTGTGTGTGTGTGTGTGTGTGTGTGTGTGTGTGTGTGTGTGTGTGTGTGTGTGTGTGTGTGTGTGTGTGTGTGTGTGAGGTATAAACATTACACAATGTCTATAAATGAATAATCAGTGCTACTTAAAGCACAATCAATAAACATTTTGGCAAAATGTGTACGGTATTGCATGCTTAATATCGTTGTATGTTGCATAAGCATGTACATATTTAATAATACTGCACAAAACTCAACTAGTTTTCATTAGATTGTTAAATCAGTGGTATACTAAATATGGTATAAATACAGACCCTTGTTTTAAAGACCTGTCATTTTCTTCTGTTTCAGATGGGGATATTCCAGTCCGGCACTCGGAAACCAAGCGTTACAGTGAGATATTACGCGATTTTGATGCTTTGGATCTGTCCCTAAAATGCTCGTACGTAAACCTTCTTACTCTCAAATTTCAGTCTTAAAGGGACAGTTCACCCACAAATGAAACATTTCTCACTATCTATTCATGTTCAGTTGGATTCAACTAATGAATTCTTCTGTTGAACACAAAACCAGATATCATGAAGAATGTTGTAAAAACTCAGTCATTGACCTCCATCCTAGGAACCAAAAATACTTTGGAAGTCAGTGGCTGTTTTATTTCCAATGTTCTTTAATATATCTTTCTTTATGTTCAGCAGAAGAAAGAAACTCAGGTTTGCAACAAGTAATCACCTTAGAATTATAAGGTTCTATCTGACATTTTTGTCAAAATTGAGTTATTGACATTCTTATTAAATGACAACTTATTTACATTATGTGATGTTTTTGTATAAGTCGTTTACGTTTTAAGACTTTTTATTTAAAACAACAAAATGGTTTATCTACAAAGTTGAACTCTAGCTTAGCTCTATGCGGTTCTTTCTGTGAGCCAATCAGCATTTTAAATACACACACGAGGACCAATTAGGATCAGCTTTCTTTGCCATTTCACCAACCTCCTCCATTGACAGCGGGACAGACCAGAAAGAGATGTGTGTAAATGTAATGATTTAGAAGCATTTTTAGACAATGAGATGAAATGTTACGTTTTACATTGTTGAAAAAGAAACGAATATTTAAAAAAAGTTTTATTTTAAATGTGAAATATTTTTATCTGTTGATATATGGTAGGTGAAACATTTTTCAGGGTTTATTAATCTCATTTGCTGATTTTCTGTTTTCTTTTAAAGTCTTTAAATTTGATATTAAGCCTTGAAGGGCAAATACTTTAATTTAATTAATGGGGCATATAATTCAATCAATGTAATTCAATAATTCATATAAAGCATAAAGTGTTGTGAATATTAACATATTATTAGATAAATTAACATCTACACTGCACAAAATATTTAGCACAGCCTTGTATGTGTAATTAAAACAAGAAAAAAAATTAATCCTGAAACATAAAATAAATGTTATAGAAAGCAAAAATTTTACTTTCTCAAGCATCAACATATTGCTACAGCACCAAATTATATATTTTTTGGTTGTATTTCTTGAAAAGTAATGCTTCAATGATTGATCTGCCAGATAGAACCTTATAATTCCAAGCGGAAAATGACTTTACAGATTTAGAAGGTTCTATCTGCATTTACCATGTTTTTTTTTGTACTCCAATTTACAAATGTAAGAGAACTTTGATCATTTACATTTAGAGTGTATTTAGGGTCTCTGTCATGTTAATGTATGAAAGAAAACTGTTACACACATATTGTTTGCTATATGGAATGCAAAACTTCTCAAAATCATTCAGAACTCAGATAGAACCTTATAATTCCAATTCTATTTCTAAGTTCTACTGTCCAGCAAACTAATAAGTGAACAATAACAATGAAATGTGGTCAAACATTATTGTTATATCCAAACACACTTTATTTGGTGATGCCATAAGTCTCTAAAACCTGATATATATATATATATATATATATATATATATATATATATATATATATATATATATATATATATATATATATATATATATATATATATATATGTATTGTACTGTACTGTACTGTACTATACTATATACTATACTATACTGTACTGTACTATACTATACTATACTAATAATACTAGCATTAAACAACTCGTCATGAATAAACTGACTACAACTGCAACAGAGCCAAAGTTCCACCAAAGCCCTCTGGTTGTTACATTTTAATCGTTTAATTCTCATATGTAAAGATATTTGTGTGTTGCTGTACATCCCTGTGTGTGTATTAAGCAATGTGTATGCATGTGTTGGACAAGTTAAAAGAACTTAAGTTAAAAAAAAATTAAATAAAAAATAAATACAGGGTGTATGATAGACCCCATAGAGTGACAGTTGATATTTATATGATATTTTTAAGCTTGTTGAGTTAAATAACATGTTTTCAGATTTTAATCTCATGTCTTGACCATATCAGTTTGCACCAAATTAAGTATTTCGGCTTAATTTAGACCTAAAAAAATGGTTCTTTTCCTCAAATGGGACCTTCAGGTTACCATGTTTATTGTACTACTATATGTAAAAGTCTGATGTATCAAATGTGATACTTCAATTTAGTTCTATAAAGGTTCTAAAGGCTTAATATTGTTTTAAGTAAGTTCCAAACGGGGTATTCATTGTGTTCATACAGTTGAAATCAAAAGTATTAAACCTTTGATTTTAATTTATTTTTTTATTTTTAAATATTTCTCAAATGATGTTTGACAGAGCAAGGAAATCTTCACAGTATGTTTGATAAAACTTGTTAATTTCAGCTAGAATAAAAGCAATTTTTAATTTTTTTAAAAACCTTTTTAAGGTCAATATTATTAGCCCCTTTAAGCTGTTTTATTTTTTCAATAGTCTACAGAACAAACCCATCATTATACAATAACTTGCCTGATTACCCTAACCTGCCTAGTTAACCTAATAAACCTAGTTAAGCCTTTAATGTCACTTTAAGCTTTATAGAAGTGTCTTGAAAAACATCAAGTAAAATATTATTTACTGTCATCATGGCAAAGATAAAATTAATCTTTTATTAGAAATGAGTTATTAAAACTATTATGTTTAGAAATGTGTTGAAAAAAAGCTCTCTGTTAAACAGAAATTGAGGAAAAAAATAAAAAGGGGGGGCTAATAATTTTGACTTCAACTGTATATATCTATCTATAGTCTTGGTTCAAAAGAAATATATATATAACATTACCTGATATTGTAATAACAGAAATAATTGCAAATTTAAAAAAAATTATGATGGAAACCTGTAGCCACTGACGTCCATAATATTTGTTTTTCTTACTATAAATAGCAATAACCACCAGTTTCAGTTCTAATTTCCAGCAAACTAATAAATTAACAAAAATAACGAAGTGTGGTCAAACAACTAAGTTATATCCAAACACGTGTCTATTCTCATGCCCCATATGGGGATGCAGACGTCTCCAAAACCCGACAGATGGACAAAGCTAAACTTGTTTTATAAAAGAAAATATATAAATATGCATTAATGAATAATACTGCTAATAATAATAACATTATACAAATGCAAATTGTCATGAATAAACTAAAAGAAAACCCCATTGTGAAGAGGGCATAAAGGTAAGGGTTTTTATTTTATTTTTTTGTAACATTTTAATTTTTAATTTTTTCACATGTAAAGATGCTTGTGTATTGTTGTACATCCTGTGTGAATTAAGCAGTGTTGCATTTTGTACCTGCATAGATGCATAACTAATGCACTCTGCGGCGGACTTTAGACCTGTTGGTCAATGGCACGGTCTATTTCAGTTTAAAAAATTATCCTCGTGCCAACAATGCACCTTAACACACCTCCTTTTTAGACCTGCACACATGTGAGGCACAAATGGATTTTCTATTTAAACAACATGACGCAAAACGTTAAAAAAAATAAGGGTTGCGCCGGTCTGAAAATAGCAACAAATCGCGCCAAACATATCCTTATTGCTTATAGGGACCCATGATGCTATAAGATTTCTGTTACTATTATTACCTAGTAAGCCCACTATTATTATTACCTAGCAAGCCTAGCCCACTGATGGCTCTAATACTACTACATCATGAGTTGCATGGGACAATAACGGGTTTCAAGGTTTAGCTTGGCTTGGAAAAGTCAAGGTTTTAAAACTGCTCATTTTCCATTATATTGTTCCTAAGGTATATGGTTTATCTTGTAAGGTTTTTTTTATGTGTGTGTTTTAGACACACAATCTGTGTTTTTGAAACTAAGGAAGATAGCAGAAGTCAATGATTTATTTTAATTATTTAACCTGACTTGTTTACTGTTAGAAAATGTTTTTAAAAATAAAATATATTGTCTTCAATGGGGAAGAAGTTGTTGTTTTTTAACCAGACATTTAAAAAGAACTTATTTTAGAGCAGTGATCATATACTGTGATACCATGAAATCATGATATTTTTATCCAAGGTTATCATACCGTCAGAAAATTATACCCACCCATGCCTAAACATGAGTTGCATGGGGCCATTCTGTGTCACATTTGCATCTTTTTATTTTAAGGTTTAAAGCTGGTCACTATTCACCACCCTTATATACTTAAGCATGACCTCCATATTTTCTCCTTTTTTTGAACAACACCAGAGTGATTTAGCGATGACAGCATTTCCCTTTTGGGTGAACTGCCTCTTTAAGGATATAAAAAAATCTACAGGCATCTTTATTTTGTCTCTGTGTGAACTAGCACGATTCTTTTTTTTTATATCTTTGTGTCTGTTATTAAATTCCTCAGGACTGTGGATGAGCTCCTGCAAGAAGCAGATTCACTGTCTTTACCAGACACTTCAGCAGACACCACGCTGAACGCTGATCTGGACGATATTACAGTGAGACATGATTGATGAATTACTTCTCTTATTCACCCATTTCTTAGTAGCTTTGTGTGTCTCAAGAAAGAAAACTCTGTGTGCCACTGGGAATATTAAAAGCTGCTTGTTTTCCAGGGTGAAGATGTGGAAGATGAAGTGAAGATCTGCCGTGAAGAGGAGGAAAAAGACGAAGGCACTCTTTCGATCGGTAATTCTTCTTAGGATCATTGTTTATTACTCGATGTGTGTGAGTAAACATACAATCAATTTGGAAGTCATAATGAGATTTGGGATGAGAACTCGTATATTAAAGTGAAATATCAAGTATTAGAATTGATATCATTAGGGCTGGGCGATTTGAACAACTCGATTACGATTTATTATTACGATTAATGAAATTATTGTCAATGTTTTTCTCATTAAAAGTATAAAAAATAAATAAAATAACTCTCTTATATCCCATAAACAATTATTTTTAATGTAAATAATTGAAAATATGCCATCTCAAGGCATCTGGTGCAGCTACCAATTATCGACAATGTAGTGAATGTAAGGGTCAAGAATTGGTCCATCATCTTGCTTGACCAAGGCAAGGCAGGTTTATTTATATAGCACAGGGGTGTCCAAACTCGGTCCTGGAGGGCCGGTGTCCTGCATAGTTTAGCTCCAACTTCCTTCAACACACCTGCATGGAGCTTTCTAGTATATTTAGAAAGAACTTGATTAGCTGGTTCAGGTGTGTTTAATTGGTGTTGGAACTAAAATACGCCGGACACCGGTCCTCGAGGACCGAGTTTGGACACCCTTGATATAACACATTTCATAGTGGCAACTCAAAGTGCTTTACATCAACAAGAACAAAAAGGCAAGTATAAGAAAAATAAACAAATAATAAAAGTGATTAAAACAGATAAAAACTGATTAAAATGTGTTCAAATAGGTTATAAAAGAATGAAAAAGAAAAGACGTAGTCGGACGTAGCAAAGTGCTCATTCAGCAAAGGCACAAGCTAAACAGTCTTGATTTGAACGTGCCTAATGGACCAGAGACAGATGTGGCTGCAAAGTGGCTGCATAAGTATTAGGGATGTCCTGATACAACATTTTACTTCCGATACAATACCGATATTGCAGCCTTCAGTTCAAACCGATACCGATATAAATCCGATTTCAGCACAAATCTTGAATACTTTACTTTTGCCTATTTCGTTGAGTGGAATGTAAGAAATGCTAGATCAAATTGAGAACAAAAGTCAGCAACATTAAGTATGGAAAAAAACAACCAGTTTATTAAATATTGGTTGCATAAATGTGAACTATTTACATAAGAATATATAAAAGAATTAAAGAATAAATATTAAGACCCTGAAAAATACCTTAATAGAATAAACAAAAATATGTTTTTTAAAGAATCTCTCTCTAGTCTTTGTGCTGCTGAGAGATTGAGATGCACCGGCCAAAGTTTGCGTATAAAGTAATGCATAAACTCTGCTAAAGAAATGAAAGCAGAATCCGGGACATGTTAGGTGATTTTAGAAATCCTGGCTGAATGCCTTCGAACCGTGTCATAGCTAATAAAGACGCGCCTCTGTTTCTCGCCGCCAGTTTTCCTTAAAAAATGAATGACTTCTGGCTACTTTGACGCTCTCGCCGCTTTCCGTTTGTGATCGCTCATCAGTTTGTGAAGGATTCCCCGCGTTGTCGCTCCACCCCGAAACTTATATTATTGTCGGCTAGTGAACGAGTCGTTCATAACGGAGATTCATTCACAAACGAATCGCTCCCTCTGTCAGTATGAGAAGTGAAAGCAGGAGAGGAGGTGTATTTCAGGACACGGATTAGATTAAATTTAACAGGGAGGGTGAATAGTACATTTCTGTACACACAAACACATGCTTTTTGTCAGGAATGCTCGTGCGATCAGTGATCCATCAATGTAGAAAAGTAATGTAAAATTATAATTTTCATAATTAAAAAAAAATTGCATACTAACATCTAGGAAAACTCCCGATCATAGATATATGTGTATATGTGTATATCTCTGGCTCTCTACCCCCCCCCCCCCCCCCCAACCAAGTTCTGCAACTTATGCATCTATATATAACTGTCATATGAAAAGGAAATGCCAAATACATGTTTTAAGTAAATTTAATTAACCTACTTGATTTTTATATATCCTACATATATCTATATAAAGAAAAATGTAGGAAGAAAAACTCAGTCATGAAGAAATTCTCATTTTAATTACAGTTAACATAAAACACTCATTGATGGAAAATGAAACTCTTTTAACAAACCGAAACAAATGCGAGAGTAGGGAGGAAAATAAGGCTGTGAGTAGAGGAAGATGATTCCTCAATATGATCACAAGCTCCTCAATGTATACTAATCTCGTGGACATCTCTTTACTACTGGTATACTTGGGGGATGCTGCAGTATATATTTAGGTGGAACGTAGCGTTACGTTTAAACTAAGTTCTGAGTCTAAGTCTGAACCAGGGCAAACACGGTGATGTTGTCATCGCATGATGTTGTGAACGTTTATAATATTTTTGCGGCAGATAGACGCCAGTCTCTTTCTGTATGTTCAACAGCAAAAGATTCAGTAAAAGCAGAACGACCGGGATGTACGAACGTCTTTCCATTTTGGTGCTTTACTTTCGTGTCCGTCACCTAGCAACAGCCGTACACAATACATCAAATCGATGATGCAAGCAAATCGGGGTTCAGAAGGAAAAAAGACAGTGTGAACACAGACACAAATCTCAGATCACTTCATCCTGACATTTTAATCTGATTCGTGAACTTGTTTGAAGAACCAAATTAGCCTAAGATTCTCCCCTGGAAAATCGTCAATTTATAGCAATTGTCGATGATTGGATCCTGTACTAGTAGGCAGGGCTTCACTCAACATATTGACCGTTACAGATTTCCCTATTCAAAACTACAAGAGTGACACATTTTGTGTATTCTATAGTGTTTGATAGTCAACTTGGTACTATGTTTGAATTTGAATTTATTTCATAAAATGTACCTTCTTAATAGTATGAATGTGAGGAGCTTGAATGAAATTCGGACATGTTACATACGCAATTTTGTCAATATCACATGACCATCCCACATTCGTTATCTGGCATTACTCCCATTCATAAACTCTCTCCTGTGGCTTCAGGATAATAAGTGTCCATTTAATGTTCCTTTTCAGAATCTCACCAGCAGTTGTAGGCCATCCAAGTACTACTGTCTTTTGAATACTATGAATTCGGGCATACTACTATATAGGAATAGTGCAATTTTTGGATGCACTGGCTGTGTTTCACATATTATATTTCAGGAAATATGCAATTTCTAATGCACCAATAGGCTTATGTCCTCAATCTAACGACAAAGCATGACATAAACAGCAGTGACTGATATCTGAAAAGAGCAGAGCAAAGCAAAGCAAGAGTGACTGATCAGACCCGGAGGCATCATGTCAAGCCACTAAATCTCTTTTCTTCAACCAGCGCTGTTTACGTGTAATTAGCCACATGGACTAATTGCCCCTCGCTAACAAGATTAGCACCGGACGGGAGTTAGAGAGCAGATTAAACCAGCAGACAGCTGCTCTCTTGTTTTTTTCCGCTGATCCATCTCTACGAGAACTATAGAGACAGGAAGAGCAGCGAATGTTTAAGAATGTTGGCATCTGAACTGTAATCGTAAATGAAATTCATGTAGAAAGAAAGATGTTTTTAATAGAGACAAGTCATTAAAAATGAATTCAGATTTATTTTGATTTAGCATTAGCTATGCTTTTTTGAATATATATCGATGTAATCTTTCTCAGGGTGGTACTTTAATTACAACAGCCACTCTTCCTGTGAGCTACAGTATCTAGCTGTTTGCTAGCTGAGATTAGGGATTACGCTAACACTTAAAGTTTAAATAAAACATCCGCATGCTGACCTCAGAGGTGATCCCTTAGCTTGTACTTACCTTCATTGCCCACAACTGAGACCAGTGCTAAGCGCTGACATTATTAACCAGATATGCTGTCTCATTTTTTAGAGACTGAAAGAAACACGATGGCAGGTGTTGATTGACTGTGTTACCAGAAATAGTCCATAGGTGGCAGTGCTTTTTCCTTTATGCTTACATGTGCAGTTGAGGACCATTATTAGCCCTCCTGTAAAATTTAACTTCTTAGTCTAATATCTCTCAAGTGCTCTTTAACACAGTTTTAAATGTAATAGTTTTAATGAGTAATTTCTGATAACTCATCTTCTTTGCCATGATGATAGCACATAATATTGTAATATTTGTTGTACGTGGAGCTTATATAACCTAGCTAAACTGTTTAATTATTCAAATTAATCTAGCTTTAATGGCACATAACTTTGTTTTCTAGTGTGTTAGCAAGAAGAACAGTCTTATACACTGCACAACCCAGAGTGTTAGCAGCAATCTGGCAGAATAGGCAGGTAGAATGCAGCACTGCCGGTTCATCTTTTTATTCTGAGCTCTAAACACGAACAGCTCTAAACAGGACCATACCACTGGGGTGCTTTCTTTACACACCACCCTTGTTGATGGTAATGACCAATGTTTTATAAACCAAAGAAAAACTTGGCTTAAAAACAGAAGCTGCATCCCAAATGGCACACTATACACTATGCACTCATGCACTATGTACTTATGCACTTACACACTCAACAGCATAGTATATGTATGTAGTGTCGTCCCAAATGGCACACTAATGTTTTTTTTACTAAATGGAAATTCAAACCGATTCCCTGATGACGTTTGACGGTCGCGAAATCAGTGAAATAAACGACCGAATTATCAAATAATACCTGCCGTGAGTATTGCCGCATTCACCATCGGGAGGCGCTATAATCACTCTCGCATAGATGTATATCTATGTCACTCTCGTAGGAGAATTTTGCTTTCACCATCCAAAATAAATAAAGTTATTCAACATGTGCGTCCGATATCTCCGCCCCTTTCGCTACGTAAGCAAACCTGCGGTCGTTGAGTGCGTGAAGTGTCCATCACAAGTGTGCCGCAAGCCTGCGTTTGAGTGAAGGTCTCGGCCGTTAGATCGCCCCCTGGGGGCTGGCTGTAGTACAAGTCATAAAGCCCGCCTCCTCCGTGTTAATGAAGGAGACTTGAGCCCAAATAAAAAAAATTATAACACTTGCAATAAAATTTCCCGAAAGATGGTTCAGGTCGATTAAGGCACTGGTTATTGTGCTGAAATAGGTGCAAATCTTCATTTTTGTAAACAGTTTGTTTTTAGCAGTAATTTAATGCTGGGCGTGTCATCGTGATTGACAGCTGTGATTGACAGTTTCTCAAAGCAGCGCGTCTGAGCTTCGGCAGGAGACTGAAGTAGACTGAAATGTTATTATTCGATTACTGTGTTATTTTACCATGACAAAATGAGTTCAGCAGTAAACTATAGTTTCTGACATACATGATCCTGGTGGAACACTGTTTATTCGCTGAGGTTAGGACTTTTTGCGGGCTTTATTAGTTTGCTGATACACGCCTAGCCACCCAGATGACAAAATACACTCGGACCAGTTCGGCTAGATTCTCGCCTGCCGGAGACTTACCCCTCAGAGCTCAGACTGACTACCTCTGCTGGACCTACTCCGGATGCCTGGACTCACTGCCCGATTCCAGCCCGAGTCAATTGAGCCAGATGCGGCGGCCGAGCGAGCCGGCGCTGCCGCATGCGAGGCGGAATCAGCCCGCGACGCCGCGAGTAGGTTATGCGCTGCGGCCCGGAGCTGGCGCGATTGAATATAAAAAAACCTTATATTTGTTAACGTTATTACATCCATCTGTGTTGATATGACAGCAAACGCATGCTGAGAAGTTCGGGGGGCGTGGTTGATTTTACATAAAGCGTTTGGTTGGAAGCTCGACTCCGCTCATTTTCGCGGCTCCTCCTCTGGCTCCATCAGACAGTCCTTCTGCGCATGTCAAGGCTCCAATTTCAGCAGTCTTTTGCGACAGTTTGTGCCCGTCAAGCAGGCGTTTTGCCCTCAAGGCGTTCAATGGGAAAAGTGGCTGTCGCATCGTCCATATTTTTTACAGTCATTGGTCCATCATCATTACACACTTCATTTTAGCGGCTGAATGAGTACATCATCCGGGTAATTAAAGTCCACTTACTATTTTTTGAGTACTTGCACACTACTTGCACTGTTTATACTACAAAATGGTGTATGCTATTTGGGACGCAGCTAAAGTCCATTTAATTTAAGTGATTTCACTCTGCAGCCATCTTTGAAACGTCTCTCGGGCTGTATGCTTGGGCGTTGGGGAAACATCAAAATCTCCAAAATTGCTTGCCAAGCTTACAATTGAATTTCATATTAGGAATCACCAATACAATTAAACAATATCTGTGCCTTTGGTTTAATTCCTAAATGTCCAAATCACACAAAATCTGCAGAAACTCATATCTGGTCTGAGCCCCTCCCCCAGAGGATTGTCAGTCTATAGCGATCGATGATTTGCTCCTGTACTAGAAGGCGGGCTTTTTTCACCATGTAGCGATCAATGATTGGCTCCTGTACTAGAAGGCGGGGCTTTATTCACTATATTGATCGTTACACTTTTTCCCATTTAAAAAGATATGAGTGACTCGTCTTGTGTATTCTAGAGTCATTGTTAAAACACAGAAGCCAATTTAAACATAAACAAACACAATAATATAAGACAAAATTTATAAGACAACAAGCCATGTATTTAACTGATATAACACATAAAATAACTCTAACTCATTTCTATTGATGCACCTTGCTATAGTGCTGTGGGCCAGGTCATTATAATGTTTTACTAGTTATTTTGCAAGACATTAGTATTTGGCTTAAAGTGTACTTTAAATGCTTAACTAGATTATTATGTTAAGTGGTTTCGTAATTGGTCATTAGACTTTGCTCTGAAGCCAATCAAAAATATAAATAAATTTATTTTTTTAACAGGAATAAAATATTGACTTTAGCAGTTTTTTTTCAGCCAATTCCTGCCAAAATAAAAATAAGAAATATGTTAGGAAATACTATGTACAATTTCTTTGCTCTGTTAAACAGTACTTGAGAATCTTTAAAAATGACTATGGTTTATGAATTAGCCCAAACACAAACTTATTTACTCAAATGGCCTCTGTGCTTTCACAGCTTACATGCCTGAGACAGACTTCAGCATCAACCATTTATTCCTATGGCGTCTTAGCCTAGTTCTCTAACACCCGCTGTGAGATCAGATCATCCAAAGGAACTGAGTAAGCAGAGACATTTCGTGACGTCCCTAAAAATATTTCAGTTTGTCATCTTGTATAATATTTACTATCATATTAAATCATATATTTTTTTTAATTTAAATTGTTTATAAGTTTTAATGAAAAGGGAAGAGAAAAAAAAAATAACAAAGTTTGACTCAAATTAGCATTTTAGGGCAACAAACTTCAGGACATTTTGAGTTGACTCTACTTTCAACTCAATTACTGTACTTGACTCAAAAAGTCCTGAAGTTTGTTGTCTTACAAACTTTGTTTGTTTGTTTTACAGCGACGCAAATGAAGTTGTGGTAAAAAAAAACTCGATTTTTACACTACAGTAATGAGAATGTGATTTTTAAAAAACAAATGTTAAAAACGTCACAATTTTTTATTATTTTGCATTTAAATACTAAGAGTGAGATATTGTTTTCACATCAGTAATGAGAATTAAAAAAAAATTTCATGTCACGATAATAAAAATGATATCTCTATATATTAAAGTAAATAACATTTTTCAAATGTTTCCAAACTAAGATTAAATATCCTTTTTACATCATGACAGTGAGTGAGATTTTTTTAAATACATCTAAATATTTAAATTCAAATACAGTAATAGAAAGATAATAGAAATTTTCATTTCTTAGTAATGAGAATGAGATTTCTATTGCATTCAAGTCATGAAAACAAAATGAGTTGCATGACAAGGACCAGTTTTTTTCTCTGTACCATCATGGCAATGAGAACACCACTACTACTGCTCTATATAGTTCTAATGCAAATTATTGTTTCCACACAACTACAGTAAGAATACTATTTTCCCCTCTACCTTAGATCATGAAACTGAGTTGTTTTTTTGTTTTTTTGCCTTTTTATTTATTTATTTATTTTTTTTATTATGCATTAGTAATTTACAAATCGTCACCTTGGAATTATAAGGTTCTATCTGCGTTCTTAATGATTTTGAGATATTGAGCTTCAAAGTTTTTGCATTTCATAGCAAACAGTATGTGGGTAACATTTGTTTTTTTTTTTTAATAAAAAGTCCTAAAAAGTGAAGCACTTTTATATAAAAAAACATCCCATAATGTAAATAAGTTGACATTTAATAAGAATGTGTCAATAACTCAATTTTGACAAAAATGACAGATAGAACCTTATAATTCTAAGGTGACGAAATACAGCAAAAACAGGCAACAAACAAAAATTCCAAAGATAATTGAACTAAAAAAAATAAATACAAATGGAAGACATTCACTAGACACCAAAAACAGATTCATAATAGCTTACAAAAGACAGAGCTTTTGCATCTTTTATAAAAATTTGTGATTAGCGCTTCATCATACAGCACTGAGATGCTCTCGGTGACCCGAGTTCGATTCCCAGCTCGAGATCCTTTATCGAGATTCTCCCCTCTATCTGCTCCCCATGCTTTCCTGTCACCTCTATTCACCTTGTTCCCCATGTATGAGCGGGCGCAGCCATTTGAATCTTTTTGCCTCGAGACTTTCGGTCTCATTTGCTTCCATTCAATTTTAGACGTTGAAAACAGCTTGTTGCTTGATGTTGCAAACTGATCATTTTTTATTATATTATAAAAATATAATATTTTGTCTGTATAGTAGTTTGACCATTTCTGTTGTTTATTATTCTTAGTCATTTCTCCCATAGGCAACTGAATCAGAAATTCTAAAACAATCTCAAAAACGAGCGTACTACCGCATTGAAGAATAAGGTCAATACTATCAAAAAAGTTATTTTTGCGGTTCATTCAAACCACTTATTTAAAATATGCTGAAACAACACAATTCTTAAGGGTTTTTTTCAGATAACTTAATTGTTTTACATTCAATCCACTTCAATCTGTACAAACTAATAACTAACTTAATTCCTTCATGTTGATCGTGTGGAACCCAGCATTTTTATAGTGGTCTGTCCTATAAAATAAAGGTTAAAAATTTAAGATTACAAGAAAATTGGTTTATTGAAGATTTTTCAACATCACGGTAATGATGTGTGACCACATGAAGTCAAAATAATATTTGCTGGTTGTTCAAACTACTTATTTAAAATGAGCTGAATCAATACAATTCTTGAGTTTTTTAGGGGGACAACTTAATTGTTTTATGCTCAATCCCTCAATCCACTTCAATTTGCAAAAACCATTAAGTTTTATATATCGAAGTACAATCTATTGGTGTTTGGACAACATTAAGGAATTTGTTAAATTTTTTTTACAGTGTATTTAAACAGAATATCAAGAAAATGTACAAATCAACACTGGTATTACCAAGAAAAAGCAATCAACGTCATATAACTGATATTCATGTATAATTATTTTACATGTGATATAACCTTTGGAGGCATCGTGTTTAAAAAAAGTGCATGGTAATGATGAACAATCTATACCGTCATATCAGGAAGTCAACTCCACCCTAATACACAGACCATCAATACAATCTGCCACCGTCCAGGATTAAATCCCCTCCCCGCTGAGCCAAAACCACACAAACAACCACACATGCTTTAACAAGACAAAACAAGCCAATGGAGCAGGATATAGACACTCCAGCACAAATAATATAGAGAAATGATGGGAAAACTACACGTTTATTCTTAATCAGATCGGATTTTTAGCATTTGATGGACAGGGAGGAGACAGCAGACAGAGGGAGGGTGCATCAAATCCTCACACATACTCGCCATTGAGTCCCAAAGCCTGATAGACACAACTGAGCAAGACCAGGGCGCTATTCAGACTTTTTTTGCATGGATATTTGAGTTCTCAATCTGGAATATTGTTTTGGAAAGACAGAGTGTTTCTTTGACTGTTATAGATGGTGTTTATTTGAAGAATGGAGCCTTTCTGCATTATTTAATCACTTTTATTTTTGTGTTTTGATGGAAATATGTTGCACTTTCCAACGCTTGAAGAGTTTTATTCATCCTGAGTGATTGGGAAGGCTGTGATTGACAGCCATCAGGATCAGTGAAGCTGGTTGAGGACAAGTTTCAGTCCGCCCCGAGCGGGTCCAGTTTGCGCACACACGATCTGTTGATGCTGATGTGTTCGTTTTCAGCCCAGGATGCTGACCTGAGCCTCTGCCACTGCGAGGATGGCGTGGAGCTTGCCCTGCAGTACGCCAAAATGTGGTGCCGCTACGCCAAAGACCTGCTCACCTGGATGGACAAGAGAATCAGCCTAGGTGAGTGCTTCTAATTTCTGTGTAAGATCACACACTTTTACTGTCAGAAATTAGATGTGTTTAATGTTCCGACACATTGTATTAGGCTGGATTTGTTAAGCTGTAATCATAGATCACTTCTGCCTGGAAGGGAAGTCGAAGGTCCTCTTCTTGGAAACAGCATAACAGTCTAAATTTAGATCTTGGAGAGAATATGACTTGTGAATGACACCTGTAATAGGATGAAGTAACCTTTAACATTACGTCCCTCCAGCAACGCCCTCTGGTGGACAGTTTTCTGTATACTTAAAAAAAAACTGTTTAAAGGCATTGTTTTACCAAATTCTTGACAATTCTTTATTTTTCCAAATGTTTTTGAGTTTCTTTCTTCTGTTGGACACAGAGAAAGATGTACTGAAGAATTTTTGGGAAAAAACTATTTGATTTCCTTAGTATTTTTTTATTTCTAAACTATGGATTTCAATAGAAATTTAAGTTTTAAATCCCACTTATCAACCCATACTTATGGGTGGAACTATCCCCTTAAGGAAATAATGTGTTTTTACAACAATATACTTGTACATATAATATAAAATAATATAATATAATATAATATAATATAATATAATAAAATACAATATAGTATAATATAATAAAATATAATGTGATATAATATAATATAATATAATATAATATAATATAATATAATATAATATAATATAATATAATATAATATAATATAATATAATAAAATACAATATAATATAATATAATATGATAAAATATAATATGATAAAATATAATATAATATAATATAATATAATACAATATAATATAATATAATATAATATAATATAATATAATATAATATAATACAATATAATATAATATAATACAATATAATATAATATAATACAATATAATATAATATAATATAATATAATATAATATGATAAAATATAATATAATAAAATATAATGTGATATAATATGATATAATACAATATAATATAATATAATATAATATAATATAATATAATATAATACAATATAATATAATATAATATAATATAATATAATATAATATAATATAATATAATATACAAACTTGTATCCAATAAAATATAATGTTACATCGCAACTAAATGAAATTGCATTTAATTTATATTGATTTTTGCAAATAACTAATTACACATTTGTGTAATTTCATTATTCCGTCATCACTGGACTGTTTAAATTGTACTGCAGAATGCTCTGACAAGGATTTATAGTATTTAAAATTATATTTGAATCTATTTTCTATTGAAATTCACATATAAAATCACTGTATGCCATGATAAGTGAAATGCATGCAAATATGCCGTTTTTTATATTTGATAAGGCCATTTACGTTAGTAATATGTTAAAAATATATATGTGTATGCAATTTATATCTATTTCAAAAAGATCTCAGCAGGTAAATGTATATAACGTGTTTAAAGATATGTAAAAAATTTAGTATTAAATAGTATGTTTTAATTTAGCAGTTGATGTATATAAGATAGTTGATTATGTCTTTAATGTATATGCCCACCAAGTTTTTTTGGATGTTAGATTTATATAATCTATACATTTATCCCAATTATATTTTTACATTTGAAGAGTTCAGATGCAAAACCTCTAAGTTTCTGCTGGAATTTCCATTTGAAATGAGCATTTTTCTCAGACTCCTATGTTTATGTTGAGTTATTTCATTTTAAGGGCCCCTAAAAGTGCATTCTTTGCCATAAACTTGAAATTACTGAACCTACAGACAGGAGCCTGATAAAAATGCTCATTTTGAAGAGAAATTTCAAATGGCTTTTAGAGGTTTTTGCATCTGAACTCTTCATATCATTTCTTTCCTTTTTTTGTCGGCTGAGTCCCTTTATTAATCCGGGATCGCCACATCGGAATGAACCGCCTACTCATCCAGCACATGTTTCACGCAGTGGATGTCCTTCCAGCTGCAACCCATCTCTGGGAAACATCCATACACACTCATACACTACGGACAATTTAGCCTGTAATTCACCTGTACCACATGTCTTTGGACTGTGGGGGAAACCGGAGCACCCGGAGGAAACCCACTCAAACGCAGGGAGAACATGCAAACTCCACAAAGAAACGACAACTGACCCAGCCAAGGTTCGAACCAGCGACCTTCTTGCTGTGAGGCGACAGCACTACCTACTGCGCCACTGCGTCTCTTCATATTCTATCTAAGAATCTACTACAATATGTCTATTTAAACAATATTCTAAGTTTATATGTGTAATTAAAGTTTGCATAGTACACATTAATACCAGTACATGCATACAGAATCTACATATATAATAATGGATGTTAATATAAAGTATTAATGAGCTTGATTTATGTCAGTATGTAGGTTTTACTTCTATACATATAAAGCTAACATTAATAAATTTGTACATACAGTATGGGTTGTTTTCCTATACACGTACATGTATTATGTTTGCATATTGACTGTATGTGCTACACTCTTAGAAATAAAGGTACAGGAGCTGTCACTGGGGTGGTACCTTTTGAAAAGGTACACATTTGTACTTTAAAGGGTGTATGTCGGTACCTCAAATGTATATGTTAGTTACTAATAGTGGTAAAAAGAACACGTTTGTACTTTTTAGGTACTAATATATACCCTTGAGGGAATTAATATGGATCTTTCTGGTACACATTTGTACCTTTTGAAAAGGTACCACCCCAGTGAAAGCTCACGCTTATTTCTTAGAGTTTGGATAATGTAATATTGAATTATTTAATTATTTTCAAATTAAATTCAAGTATTTCACATGTATGTTAGTCAGCAGATCATATTTTTGTTTATAACAAGTAAAAAGATCATAAAACTGTTTATTTAAAATATAGTTTACATCAATTCAAATCAAGACTGTCTACTCTGCTTAATATCTGCTGATACTGCTCCTTCAACAGATATTTATCTGACTATAAGAAACAAGCAAGTACATGTCAACTTACACTAACCCTAACCTAACAGTCTACTTATAATCTAATGAGAAATAGTTGGCATGTAGATGCAATGTAACTTAGTCAACAAACAGAGCATCAAAATAAAGTGTGACCAATACTATTAATTTGACATTATTATAAAGTGCACTTTTACGTGTATATATGTTAAGAAAAAATCATGAAAGTTAAGTTAAGTTATATTTTATTTACAGTTAAAGTCTATTAGCCCCCTGAATTATTACCCCCCTCCCCCCCATTTATTTTTTTCAACACATTTCTGAACATAATAGCTTTAATAACTCATCTATAATAACTGATTTATTTTATAGTTGATGATGACAGTAAATAATATTTGATTAGATATTTGTCAAGACACTTCTATACAACTTAACGTGACGTTTAAAGGCTTGACTAGGTTCATTAGTTTAACTGGGCAGGTTAAGGTCATTAGGCAAGTTATTACATAATGATGTTTTGTTCTGTAGACTATTGAAAACAATCATAGCTTAAAGGGGCTAATAAGACTGACATTAAAATAGTTTTCAAAAATTAAAAACTGCTTTTATTCTAGCCTAAATAAAACAAATGAGAAAGAAAAGAAAAAATATTATCAGACATACTGTGAAACTTCATTAGGGAAATATTTTTTAAAAATCAAGGGAGGCTAAAATTCTGCTTCAACTGTATAACTTAATAAAATAATAAATACAATAATTGTTATTGTCTGCAAGTACAGTTTTCTAAAAACATTATATATACTTTCATGATTTAAAGCATTTTACAAGTGTACTCTCAATACATTTAAGTGTCTTCGTTTCTCAGAAGACACAGCAAATGTCTGATTTAATTCAAATTGCTTAAGGATGCAGCTTCAAGTTTAGTGTCAACAAGCAAGCCATTATAACCTTTATAAACAGTGCTGAAATGCATATTTTGCTAGAAACTAAAGTATAATACATGAACAGAGCAATAATAGAAAATTGACTATGAATCCAAGCCAAGAGCAGGCATCAATATTAATGAACGTACAGAGAAAAAATGCAGTACGTGACCACTGTAATATATAATCTGGGCAGCATTCCTGGAATCACTTATAGTGAATATCTATTTTCCATTGAGCAGTGATGCTAATGGCTTCTGGCCCGATAGTTATGTCACCGCATGTTTGATCATTCTAGTATTGATATTTTGCGGCACTCTGATTTCAGTCCACCAACACAGATGTAAATAATTTTATAACTGTTGGTCAATGGTGTTTTTTTCCATTTAGTATTTGGCTACATGTGTTCAGAATGTGAAATATCAGTAGGCCAACACAGAATCTTCACATGCAGAAATCCACAGATTTTTAGCCCATCATTGAGTCTATTTATTTACTTGTGTAAATGTGAGTAAATGTATATTTATTCAACTTTTTAATTCATTTCAGTAATATTATTGACTAATATAAAAATGTTCAAATCATTTCTTTACAATACAGTTTGTAAAGTCATATGTTCTGTCTTTTAGTAGAGATATTATATAAGAGACTTGCTGTGTTTTTCAAATAAGGGGATCTGATTGGATTTGCATAGTGTTAAGTTTCTAGTCCCAAAATAATTCTGCATATATCTGCAGAGTTTTTGCAAATTCTATGCAGAAATAGCAAAACATATCTGCAGATTCTGTTTGGCCCTACATATCAGACACTATTGTGGTGCTGAGTCTTATTTGACAACAATTCTTTTGTTTGTTTACAGAGCAAGAGTTTGCAAAAAGTATTATGAGAGCGGCAGATGCAGCCAAGTCATGTGTTGCTCAACAGGTAAAATGCGTGTGTGTGTTTGTGTGTGTGTGTGTGTGCGTGTGTGTGTAAAACAGTTGTTATATCCTAACTAGTGTATTCATTTCTCCACACATCAATATTTAAGACACTGTTTTAAACTGAAAATAAAATAAACGTTACATTTTGGCTGATCATTTAGATTACAATGGTGTTTGGAAAAGGCAAATTTTTGAAAAACAAAGTTTCAAAAATACCTTTGGGGCCGTTTATGCAGTTTTTCCTCTCCAATGTGCTACTTTTCTATTGTTTTTCAATGTAAACACATAAGTCTCACATCTCATGTCTTTTGAAGTGTTGCACCTGTGAGCACTATGGGGTGGTTTTTTTTTTTTTGGATGTAGTGTAAAGTAGAAAGATCTTCAACTTTTACATGCAGTGCAGCTCATTACTGTCAGGCCCAAAAGCAGTGAACCAAACAGAAGAGCTCGGAGGTGGGGGAACCATTGCGAAAGTTGGCATGACAACAGTTTTATTGACTGTAACGTCACTTGAGCATTATGCTCGGACATTCTATTTGAATGGGGAATCATCAAATTCTTCAAAATTGCTTGCCAAGCTTACGATCAAATTGCATCTTAGGAATCACCAATAAAATGAAACAACATCTTTCTCTTTTGTTTCATTTCTAAATGTTTGAATCACACAAAATCTGTAGACACTCACTTCTGGTTCAAGCCCCTCTCCCAGAAGCTGTGTCTCAATTTAGAGGCTGCACCCTCTGAAGGATGCATTCGAAGTGCGCTGCGTCATTGCGGCACGCCGAAGGCTTTCTCGTTTAAAAAGAATTCAAAAGGTAATGAAGGACACAACCGGTGATCCTTTGCGGCCTCGAACGTCCCAAGATTCATTGCGCACTGATAGTGGCAGGATGTTTTTAAAAAAAAACTCCAGATTAAATGTATGAATGAAGTTTATTTTACTTGGAGATCTAAACACGTTAAAAAAACAAAAAGATTATGACATATCCTACTTAAGAGAGATTTTATTGACAGTTTACATTTTAATGCGTACATGTATGGATCAAAATAGACATATTTCCAGCTTCTGTATACCTTTTTTGCCTTCAGATCGCTAAAAATAAGTTTTATAATCACTTTGAAAAAAAGTAATTACAAATTTCATAAGTGCTTATTAACAGCAGCTGTTAAGGTTGCCTGGTGATGAGATCCGGACTCTGCAGGCTAGATCAACTCATTTCAAAATGCTCAGTTCAGTTGTGGATTTCAAAGCACTCACCTTTAAAGTCTGCATCCTTCGGAGAATGCAGTCTCTGAAATGAGACACAGCTAGAGAATCATCAGTCAATAGCGATTGATGATTGGCACCTGTACAGAAGGTGGGGCTTCATTTCCCATATTGACTGTTACACTTTTCCCCATTCAAAACTAAATATATGACACGTCTTGTGTATTCTAGGCTGTTTCTCAATATCAAGTACGCAAAGTTGGATTTGCATCCTTGGAAGTTTAGACTTGCCAAGTTCAGACTTGGAAGAACGAACTGCCGGGTAGTACTTCTTCAAATGGAATGGCAGCGTACTTTATGCTCTAACTTACCTCACCATGGATTCATCTGTTTCACTGTACATTAACAAAAAAATGATTTAACTATATAAAGCAAGACCCTGTAATAAATATTATATTAATATTACGAATTTACATTTTTGATTTAGGAAAATGTAGCCTACACATAAATTCATGCAAATTTGAAGTAAAATGAGCTATTATACACAGACACGTGTCTCTGATTATCATATTTAACAAACTACAATGGTAATTATACAAGTAATATATATATATACACAATAAGAAATAAATATTACGTCAAACAATTTGGTAAACAAATACAAACAGCGTACAACATGGTTACATAATTATAGACAATTATAAAACGTAACAAAATAATACTGAAAAAATAATACACCTGAGATCAAATAATAGATTTAAAAGATCAAAAACTGTTTGATAAATATGCACAGAATGAATTAAATATAATGTTTTAACTACAATGGAGTGATGAGATCCAGCATCCGACATGGACTGGCCGAAATAAAACTGCTCTCGGCGTGGGAGGTGATGACCATGGGGTCCAAATAAGCTGAGGCACATTGTCAAAGTCGCGTTATATTTGTGAATAAACTGCAGATTCGAGTTTAAAACAACTACATTCTCACCTGAAAATCTGTTAAAACTTAATTTTGTGACACGGTAAAGGAGTATTTTAAAAACCGTGCCGGTTTTCTCCTACACTATTAGCGTTTGCTGGTTTAGCTGCAATGCATTCTGAGATACCTGAGCTTCGTATTAAAAAATTAAAAAAATATATTAAAAAAAAACTTTAAGTCTGAAATTTGTGCATTATCGCAAATAAAAAAAACTGTAAAGAATAAGGAAACTATCACAGTTAGAGTAAGGAGGACCCAAATGCAGAATGAGTGCAGTGGGTGTTTATTGACAATAATGTGATATGAGGTAGGGGTAAGGTGACACACAGTCCAACGGTGATGAATAGGGTAGTGCTGGGGAATCTTGGATGGAGTAGACAGACAAAGGTAGATGTGCTGGCGAGTCCTTGATGGAGGAATCAGTGGCCACAGATTGCTTAGGGAACAGAAACCTGAGCCAGGATGCTCAGAACAGGCAGGAGGTGGTGAAGCCTTTAAATGAGGCACCCCTGAAAAGTAGTGGTCTCACCAGTGGTAGCCTGACAGAACGCCAGCCGCCAGGGCTGGATCAAAACAAGATTCTCTCTCTCACACACACAGACACAAGACAAAGGGAAAGTAAATTAAGAAAATAATAAAGGAAAATTAATTATAAAATGAAAGTAGAGAGAAAAAAATAGGACTTAACTACTGAAATAAAATGGGAAATAAATCCAATAAAAGGGAAATAAACACAAAGCTATTACTAGAACAAATAAAATAAATAGAAGAACTCAAACAAACAAACTAAAAAAGGATAAACCAGATGGGGATGACTCTGAAGGCCTACTGAAAAACACAAACAAACATTAGACAAAGACAACTCGATCTCACAAACAGCATAGAGAAACGAGCACGGTCAAGCAGTAACAGGTAACACAAGATGCTACAAGTAACAATGAACCAACAAAGACATGAGGGAGGAGAGCACATTATAAAGGCTGGAAAGAAAGAAGCGACCAAGTGTAAACTCTGAGACTAACGAGGACGAAATGAGGGCTAAACAAGTGGGTGTGGCAGCTGGAAACAAGGAGGGAGGAACAAGCCATGTGCTCAGATACAAGATAAACATAGACGCGTTGAATGAGGACAATACAGACACAACATGTAACATAGACTTATGACAGAAACGCATGTTTATTCATATATTTGCTGGTTACTATTTCATAAAACACCAGCAAACCTACTAAACCAGGGCTGTCCAAACTTGGTCCTGGAGGGTCGGTTACCTGCATAGTTTAGCTCCAACTTCCTTCAACACACCTCCCTGGAAGCTTCTAGTATACGTAGAAAGAGCTTGATTAGCTGGTTCATGTGTGTTTAATTGGGGTTGGAACTAAAATATGCAGGACACCGGCCCTCCAGGACCAAGTTTGGACACCCCTATGCTAAACTTTATACATTTTTCCCATTTTCTTTTTCTTTCAAATGCTAAATCACAGAGCATTCATTTTTGATGGAAAACCACAAGAATAATTGAATAATTTCACTGTAAATCAGGCTATTCCAAGATGCTGAGAAGCACTCTTGTAATAGGCTCCTCACATATAAACATGACAATAGCACTCGTTAGATTACATAATAAAATAATTACAACACACACCTTGTGAATTTAGAATCACATTAAACCATATCGCGTTCTCAGAATGCTCAACTGGTGGATAATTGACCATCATAGTGGCAAGATTACATGTTATGTAACAAACATGTTATGTTTATGTTAAGTGTTGTTTTGTTTTATGCTGTATAACTGTCAAATAACTGTCTTGATTGATCTATTTGGACAGGATATGATGCCTCTACAGAATATCTACACACAGGCGCTGGAGCATGATCTCAAGACCAGCGCATCAGCCAAACAAAGCGCTGAAAACATACAACAGCGCTGCTACCAGGTGCTCCATCCAACATCTAAGCAATCTTTACAAACAAATACACTATATCTGATGAATGTAAAGTGTGATGTGTTTGTGTCCCGAAGGCCCTGTCAGCCAAGAGGAACGAGATCGACAAGTGGAGGAGGGAATTCAAAGAGCAGTGGTCAAAGGAGCAGAAGAGGATGGTCAGTTCACTGCCAAAAAATATTTATCTGTTTGATTTATATACACAAATATTTAAAACTTCTTTAATGAAGAAGCATTTTCCAGTCAAGTAAAAACTATATGTTCGTTTTCAGAAATTATAGGTCAAAATTAAGTGAGTGTTTCCCTAAATCAAGTCAAATAATCTGCCAGTAGGGTAAGTAAAATATTCTCGGTTTAAAATAAGTTTATTTTGCCTCCCCACTGGCAGATTATTGAGCTTGTTTTTCCTTAACAGCTTAATAATGACAGAATTGAGGTGATTGTTTTGGCCCCATAAGAAAAAGAATGTCTTATATTGGGAGCTTGGAAAGTCTTATTGTATGTGTTAAATCTCAAGTAAAAAAATCTAGGAGTTCTCTTTGATTCTGAGCATTGTCTAGAAAAACAAATGAGCTCAGTTGGTAAGAGTAGTTAGGGTGCTTTCATACTAGCACTTTTGGTCCGCATCCAGGTATGTTTGACTTTAGAGTTCAGTACATTTAGCTAGTGTGTGAACAATGTTTTCTGAACTCGGGTGAACAATCAAACTTGGGTTCGGACTAGGCAATCGAACCAACATCTATGCTTTCCTGAAAAAAGTCATCCATGCTTTTATCATATCTCACCTAGACTATTGTAATTCCTCATATATTGGTCTCCTTTAATCTTCATTGGCACGGTTGTAGTTGGTTCTAAATGCGGCAGCAAGACTTTCAACAGGCAGCAAAACACCTGCTTATATTTCACCAGTTTTAGCATCCCTTTAATGGCTTCCCGTTAATTTTAGAATTTAGATTTTACTTCTTGTTTTTTAAAGCACTGGATGGGCAAGCACCTTCTTATGTCTATGAGATATTAATATGTGGATGACCAGTAACTTTTTAAAGTTTAATGCCACTAAATCTGAAGCTCTTCTGGTTGCCTCTAAATCTGCTCTTTCCAAAGCTCAATCCTTTATCTATCAATAATTCTCCAGTAAATTTTACAACTCATATTCAAAGTCTTGGGGTTATACTAGATGGTATGCTTTCGTTTACTTCACATATTAGTTATATTTCAAGATCTGCCTTTTTTCTCTTGCGTAACATTGCAAGACTTCACCCTTCACTATCCCAACAAAGTACTTGTACATGCTCTGGTTACATCAAGCATTTATTATCGCAGTTCCCTCCTATCTGGTATCCCTCTTAACCAACTTCACAGCTTACAGTTAATCCAGAACTCAGCAGCTAGGGTAGTCACCCGCTCACTTGCTTCTGAACACATAACTCCAATTCTCTTTCACTTGCATTGGCTTCCCGTTCTTTATCGTGTACAATATAAAATTCTTTTTATTAACTTACAAAGCACTTCACAACCTGTCACCCGATTATCTCTCTGTTTTTCTTCACTGGTACACTCTTCGGCACTCACTGAGATCTTCTACGGCTAAACTGTTTTCAGTTCCAAATTTTAAGATTAAATCATTTGGTGGCAGGGCTTTTAGCTGCATAGCACCACAGTTATGGAATTCACTGCCGTTAGATATTTGTCAGGTGGACTCTATCTCCAATTTTAAATCCCAGGTTGAATCCTTTCTGTTCAGGATTGCTTTTTAAGGCTCGGTTAAGTTGGGGATGGTCAACAGTGTTATAAATGTAATTACAGAAAATAATTACAAATGTACATTACTGGTCAAAAGTTTGGGATAATTTTTTTTTCTTGTTTGTTTTTTATGAAAATGTTTGTGTCTATTACGTCAGTCATTATTGCTTTTATTCTCATTTATAATAATAATAATAATAATAATAATAATTAATATTTGAGTGATTTCTGAGGGATTGTGTGAGTCAGAAGACTGGAGTAATGAAGCTTAAAATTCATCAATAAAATCACTGGAATAAATGATTAAATTAAATGATAAACTATACTTTTAAACAGTTATTTTATGCAATAACATTTCACAATTTTACAATTGGTACTGTATTTTTGATGAAATAAATGCAGCCTTGGTGATCAGGAGAAGGTCATTTTAAAACATTTAAAAATACTACTGACCCCAAACTTTCGACCGGTAGTGTAATGTACATGCATGTATTTAATCATTCAATCAAAATACAGTGTAAAAAACATGTATTTACATATTATTACATTCTAACAAATGATTCATTTCAGTCTAAGTACATATTAGTTAAGACTATCTAATATAAAGTGGGACCGTTTTTGCTGATGTATGTTACTGATGTGGATTTGTGTATTAGCATGATGCGGTGTCAGCGCTGAAGAGAGCCCGGCAGCAGTATATGCAGCGCTGTGAGGAGCTGGAGAAGGCCAAAGCCATGACTGCCAAAGCTGAAGAGGACACTGGCGGTTATAAGACGCTGGACAAGAGGAGGAAGTCCAGAGATGATGCACAGACCAAGGTCATTCCTCATTCTGTAATTTCACATCAACAAAAGAGAACAAAGCATAATAGTTTTTCAGTTTAATAACTGCTTGTTTCGGTTATTTTTTTATCAGTGTTACATATCTGAGAGTTGCCTTGCTTAACACTATCTCGATGTTACCTGAGGAAGGTAGTTTACCTGCTATATTAGGACAAATTTAGGTTGTTTGTTTTTTTTTTGTGATGCATTTTGTTTCATAATTTAAAATCCAAAATGAATACAATTGTGAAAAAGGCCTGTTATTTTTGTTAAATGTACCTCTGCGAATAATAATATTTAATAATTGTAAAAAAAAAAATCATATACTTTAAAAAGAAATACTCACACATTTCTTTTTTTTAAATCGGAACAATAATCCTATATTTGAATGAATCAATAATAATAAATTATAAATTATAAATTAATCAATAATAATAAATAATCACTTATTTAAATAAAAAAAATCTGAACATAATAAAATAATGTGAATTTGATGAACATACAATTTTTATTATGGCTCAGAGTTGCTCAGAAAATGTAATTGTATTGTTTGTAAAAGTATAAAATTGTAATGGTAAGATTTCTAAAACACTATGGTTTCAATTAATAAGCTTTTTGATCACAAACGTTTTATTTAGCTATTTAATGAAGGCCAAACATTCATTCATTTATTCATTTTCTTGTCAGCTTAGTCCCTTTGATAATCCAGGCTCACCACAGCGGAATGAACCGCCAACTTATCCAGCACATTTTTACACAGCGGATGCTCTTCCAGCTGCAACCCCTCTCTGGGAAACATTCACACACATTCATACACTACAAACAATTTAGCCTACCTAATTCACCTGTACTGCATGTCTTTGGGCTGTGGGGGAAACCGGAGCACCCAGAGGAAACCCACGCGAGTGCAGAAAGAACATTCAAACTCCACACAGAAACACCAACTGAGCTGAGGATCGAACCAGCGACCTTCTTGCTATGAGATGACAGCACTACCTACTGCGCCACTGCGTCGCCTAGACCAAACAAATGAATTTTTTTTTAATTTAAATAAAAACTAGTTAAAAAAATATATTATTACATATTGCAAAATAATATTAATTGTATTTAAAGGATATTGTGTCAAAGCAGTTATTTGCTTTTAAATATTTTAGTTGTCTAATCAGTAAAATAGTTTGACAGAACTTTTTTGCAGGAAATAGTAACTTCAAATAAAACTTCGATACATTTTTTAAGAGAAATAATCTTCTCTTTGAAGAGAAAAGATGACGACTTTAATAATTTGTATAATTTGTATTCATAATTCTGAACACGAGAACCACTCAAAGTTCAATGTAAAGCAAACAAACAGTGTGTACAAATATTTAGCTGAAATCATAATATCTACTTCATTTTACAGTGTCCTTACCACAAGTTACACAAATTATTAATAACAGTAATTTAGGATAGTTATAATCATACAAGTTACATATAAGTTTCAGATGGCAGCTCTCATCCGAACTCTTTATTTGTGATTGTGTAGGTTACAGAAACTGAGATGCAGTACAGACAGTGTGTGAGTGAAGCAAACAACCATCAGAAAGAGCTGGACAAAGTGAAGCGCAAGATCATCGTCCACATACGCAAGCTCATCTGTCAAGGAGACACTGTGCTGAAAGAGGTGGGTTCCCCTTTGAAAAGTTTTCAGCAATGAGCCAGAAAATCATGCACAGTATAGAGACCTAAATGCTATTAACAATAGGCTTTTATGTTTAGCACTGTTAAATGGACAGCATACCATTTATAAAAATGTTGTTATTATTTTCTTACTATTACTATAATTACTATTATATCAGTAGCTACCACTTTGCAACATTCTTCAAAATATATTCTCCACTTCTACTGTTGAAGTTATTTAACCCCCTTTGATTTTTTTTTCTTTTTTAAATATTTCTCAAATGATGAGCAAGGAAATGTTTACAGTATGTCTGATAATATATTTTATTCTGGAGAAAGTCGTATTTGTTTTATTTTGGCTACAATAAAAGCAGTTTAGAATTTTTAAAAAACTTTCAAAGATCAAAATTATTAGCCCCTTTAAGCTATTTTATTTTTTCAATAGTCTATAGAATAAACCATCATTATACAATAACTTGCCTAATTACCCTAACCTGCCTAGGTAACCTAATTAACCCAGTTAAGCCTTTAAATGTCACTTTAAGCTGTGTATAAGTGTTCTTGAAAATTATCTAGTCAAATATTATTTACTGTCATCATGACAAAGATAAAATAAATCAGTTATTAGAAATGAGTTATTAAAACTATCACTTTTAGAAATGTGTTGAAAAAATCTCTCCATGAAACAGAAATTGGGGGAAAAATAAACAGAGAGGCTAATAATTCAGGGGGGCTGATTGCAACTGTAAATAAATGTTTGGAATTGAGAGCGAATAAATAGTAATTGCATTTAATTTTGTTTGAGTTAACCATCCATTTAAAGAATAAATCTAGCAAGCCCAAAAATGCAACAACATATGAGTAGTGACCAATTAGAAAATGTACGCATCTTCAGAGTTCCCATTGGTCATAGAATTTCTGGAATATTGTTGAATTTATTAAAGAAATTTCTTTAATCAAAGTTATGGGATATCTGGGAGTTTTAATTGTCATTTTAAATTTCACCTCCTATTTATTTCAATGCAATTTTCTTGCTTTGCACTTTTAAGGGACAGCTCACCTTTAAAAAACATCATTTCCCACCTCGCATTTATTACAATGTAATTTTTCTATGCTGCATTTTTACATATTTAAAGTTTATAAAATTATTTTGATGTGTTTTGTTGTTATGGTTAGGGTATTTTACACTGCCATCTTCTTCCGTTCCCACTTTCCCAATCACCAGGCTGTATCTGGTAAATCCTGTCTGTTGCTTTTTATTATTTTTAAACAGTTTTTGGAGAAGAATGGCTTATTTTGCATTGAGCTTTCTCTACATCATGGGTCTCAAACTCAATTCCTGGAGGGCGGCAGCTCTGCACAGTTTTGCTCCAACCCTAATCAAATGCAGCTGATGCAACTAATCAAGGTGTTCAAGACTCTTTAGAACACCGCGATTATTTGGATCAGCTGTGTTTGATTAGGGCTGGAGCTAAACTGTGCAGAGCTGCGGCTCTCCAAGAACTAAGTATGAGACCCATGCTCTACATTTCATTTGGCATTTATTTATTTATTTTTGTTTTTTGCTTTACACAAATTTCCACATTTTAATTCTTCATTTTGACCTCGAACCATTGGTCTCTTTCTTTTTTTTAATTACTTTAAGAGAGAGAGAAAGAGAATGTATACTTTTGCTGGAATGATGCATATATGCAAAATATTGAAGTTTAATGATCACAATAACACACTTATCCTAGTTTAAATAGGCTTCAGCTGAATGTGTGTTGCAATAATGTGAACCTCAAATGTTACAACCTCAAAATATTATACAGTTCAAACTGTGCCTCACACAGGTGAGTGGGCTTGACAAACCAACTGTAGAAACACTCCCTTACTACTTACTCTAGCACTTTAGTTCTCTAGCACTAACAGTTTCTTTGTGTATTTAGCACTTCTTGTGTGTATTACCAGCCTGATCTCACGAGGAAACGTAGGTATTTTACGTTTTGTCAGTTTAGTGGCTAATTCGCACAAATTTGTATGAGTTCAGTTGTTTGAAAATGTACGATTTTTAAAAGGAGATGTGGCACCCCACCCCTAGTCCCAACTGTCATTTGGTGATGAGCAAATCGTACTAAATTGTACAAATTAGATTGTACGAATTCATATATTAATATTAATTAGCCACTAAATCAAAAAGTTACAAATTACCATGAGATTGCGTTGATATTGCCTCTTCGTGTTGAATTGCTGAATGCCTCTTTGTTTGTAAGTCGAATGACTAAATGTCACATGATGCATATCAAGCAGGTCACACATATGAGGGAAATTGCCGTGTCATGTGATGTCTGTGACAACTCAAGCTATCGCACACTGTGCAGGCGCATACTACATGCAAATATTGTGTTATTTCATCTAAAAAACTATGCAGAAGGCAAATTTAATGCCATATGAACAGCATCCTTGTTGGCCAACATCTGTGGGAAATCTGCGACAACTAAAAGAAAATTGCAAGCTTCTGTAAATTGAGTGTCTAGTATTCAATTTAGCGATTACAGAACCACATAAATCTAGAGGAACTGCTCAACACAATAGCTGCCTATTTATCTATTCTTTATAAGCAAAAAATCTGGCTTTTAGTCATTTTTTTACTTTAGGGAAATGTAGGTGAATGTGGCTTAGAGTGGGAACACTGTATCTTTATACTTGCAATAACCCATGTCGTCCTAACCAGTGTCTGTGGTTTGTTTTTGCACCAGGCGACAATGAAAATGTTCAATTTCCAGCGGCAGCAGACTGAGCCGGTTCCCCTGGCCTACCAAAATCTGCAGTTGACCTGCGCACCCTGTGAGCCAGGTGAACCTTACCTGCACTACATCCTGGGCAAACGCCTGCCTGACCAGCCTCCCCAGATCTACATCTTTCAGGAGTTCATTCCCCAAAACAGGAGGTGAGGACACATGCTGTTCCTCAGTCATTTTATTCATCTCAGTTTTCATAAAAATATTAGGTACCAAAACTGTTCCATGATAAAAAAAAATATTGAGAATAATATAAAAAAGACTACTGTAACGTGTCAATAAAGTGTTTTGGCAAATTGTTAGTAAATTTAGTTTGCATGGCACATTAGCAGCAAGTTGCTAGGATGGTTTAACATATTTCAAGCATCGTTATCATTTTAACATTTTTAGTATATGTAAGTATCAGGTTTTGGCACATTGTAAGCATTTTTAGTTTGCATTGGCACTTTAACAGCATGTTGCTATCATGTTTTAACAAATTACTAGCATCTTGTTATCATTTTAGTATGTTTTATATAGCATGTTAATAGAGTGTTTTAGCAAATTGTTAGCATTTTTAGTTTGCATTGGCACATTAATAACATGTTGGTAGCATGTTTTAATATATTGCTAGCATCTTGTTACCATATTAGCATGTTTTACTCTGGTAACTTGCTAGTGGAGTGTCTTATAGTTCGCATTCATAGTTTGCATTGGCACTTTAGCAACATGTTGCTTTCATGTTTTAACATATTTCTATCATCTTGTTTTCATTGTAGTATGTTTTATATAGGTAGCATGTTAATAGAGTGTTTTAGCACATTGTTTAACACACATTAATAACATGTTGCTAGAATGTTTTAACATATTGCTAGCATTGCTATCTCTTCATTTTTTTCTCTGGTAGCTTGTTAGTATCATATTTTTAGCACATTGTTCATATTTTTTGATTGATTTGCCACATTAATAGCATGTTGCTAGAATTTTCTAACATATTGCTAGCATTGTTATCATTTTAACATTTTTCACACATGTAACTTGTTAGTGTCATGTTTTGGCACATTGTTAGCATTTTAGCTTGCGTTGGCACATTAACAACTTGTTGCTAACATGTTTTTACATATAGCTAGTACCTTGTTAACATTTTTTGCATATTTTACACTAACATCTTGTTTGTAGCATGTTTTAGCACATGGTTAGCACTCATAGTTTGCATTGGCACTTTAGCAGCATGTTGTTAGCATGTTTTAACATTACTAGCATCTTGTTATCATTTTAGTATGTTTTACATCGCTAGCATATTAATAAAGTGTTTAGCACATTGTTAGTTTTTTTAGTTTGATTTGGCACATTAATAACATGTTGCTAACATGTTTTTACATATAGCTAGTATCTTGTTAACATTTTTTGCAGATTTTACACTAACATCTTGTTTGTAGCATGTTTTAGCACATGGTTAGCACTCATAGTTTGCATTGGCACTTTAGCAGCATGTTGTTAGCATGTTTTAACATTACTAGCATCTTGTTATCATTTTAGTATGTTTTACATCGCTAGCATATTAATAAAGTGTTTAGCACATTGTTAGTTTTTTTAGTTTGGTTTGTCACATTAATAACATGTTGCTAGGATGTTTTAACATATTTCTAGCATTGTTATCATTTTAAATTTTTTTCACTTGTACCTAATTAGTATCATGTTTAAGCACAATGTTAGCATTTTAGTTTACATTGGCACATTAATAACATAATGCTAGCATGTTTTAGCATATTGCTAGCATCTTGTTACCATTTTTAGCATGTTTTATATTTTTAACATAATAATAACATGTATTAGCACATTGCTAGTATGATTTGCTGGCATATTTAAACATATTAGTAGCATCTACAGCGAATAACCTTTTCAAACAAACATATTAATGGCATAATTTTAAATCATTTAAAATTTTACATTTTCATTGTTTTTTTACTATTTTGAGAGTGCACAACTGTGTTTTTGTGTATTTACTAAAATGCTGCTTGGTGGTTGTATGTCCTGACATTGGTTTAATGTTTTTAAACACATTGATAACATGTTTTGACACTGTTAGTCTCTTACCGCCATGTTTTAGCATGCTGTTATAGTATGTTGTAACACATTGCTAAAATGTTGCTCCAAGTGCTAGCACATTTGAAGCATCTTTTTATGTTTGCTATACGGTTTCATCTCATTCCTTGCATGCTGCTAGCATGTTTTCTTTCATTATGCTAACATCATTTAGAATATCCTAACATTTCCTATGGTAATGTTTAGCCTTATCAATAATGACTAATATATTAACTTTTCAAATACATTAAAAGGAATAGCAATTATTTTTTTGAATAGTTTACAGTGTTGCTCTTTTTGTGTGTTTTTGATAAAATTAATTTATTATTGGTGAGCACAAGAGACTTCTTTCAAAAACTTAAACAATAGCAACATACAGTAATCAGCATTTGAAATGGTTCAAAACCTTTCATTAAACTGTCCTAGAGATATTCAACAACACATATTCTCAAATGTCTAAACATATTGCTAGCCTCTTGTTATTATTCTAGCATGTTTTACCTCAATAGCTTGTTAGTAGCGTGTTTCAGCACACTGTTAGCATTTGTAATTTGCATTGGCTCATTAATAACATGATGCTAGCATGTTTTAGCATATTGTTACAATTTTTAGCATGTTTATATTTTTAACATAATAATAGCATGTATTAGCACATTGCTAGTATGATGACAAATGTTGGCTACTGTATATATTTGTATTTTAAATGCTGTGTAATTAATCATTTTCTTGTTCAAATCTATGTAGATTTCTCTATATCTATAAAACATCTGTTTTCCACTTTTCATTTCTACAGATCCCCACCAACAGGTCGACGTAAACAGAGCAATATCCAACAAGATTTATACGCACTGCCAGATGATCTAAAACACAGCAGCAGTTTAGTAGATGGACGTAAGTCTGATTCCTGTCATGAACTTTGTTGGATTTATCTAGTGCTCCAGAACATTGTCATGTGACTTGTTAATGTACAGGACGACCCGGCCAGAGCGACAGAGACAGCACTGGAAGTCTCGAATCGCTGTCCAGCCCAGGTAGAAGAAATCTCTTTAAAATTTTAACCTAACCACTGTTCTGTCAGGATGTTACTCATGTATCTCCTCTCTGAAGCTCATGGGACCCGTAAGCTGCCCAAGGCCTCCTCCACAGGAACCATGTCTTCAGATGATCTGGATGAGAAAGATCCAGAAGGTGGTTTGCACACTTCACATTTTAAATGCCTTTTATGTATTTTGCGATGCATTTGTTGACTCTTCTTCATCCGTGTGCAGAGAGTGAAGAGGGTTTGTCTGACAGCAATGGCATGACATGCAAACCCCGATCTGCGTCACGTGCCGCCTTAACCCACAGACTGAGAAAAATGAAGAGCAAGATGGTCAAGTGTAAGCAGTGTGACAACTACATCCTGGTCAACGGGATTGAATGTGAGGAGGTTAGTGCTGTTTAACGGCCTGAACCTTTTGATTTAAGGGGTCCTTATTATGCTTTATATTGTTTTGCTTGGTTTGTCCCAGCCTTTACGTGTCCTCTGAATGTGTCTGAGAAGTTTGAGCTCAAATTACCTCGCAGATCATTTATTATATTATGCTTCGCGCACTCCTTGCATTTGATTTGTGTGCGTTGCTTTAAATGCAAATGAACTGCTGCTGCACAGAACCTGTTTAGCGTCAACACTTCACTGAAGGCGTGTCTGAAGTTGAGGTTGCTGCGATCATCATAGCAGCATCAGCCAATGAAATTCCGTCCGCAATAGGCCACTGTCTAGCTGGTGTATTTGCATACAGCAATCTGATGTATTTGCATACAGCAATCCCCAGACAATCTGCCCATCTGTGTCCACGGTCCTGCTTTTACACGTCATATTTCTCCTACTCATGTTTGTTACCCCGTATATATTTCATACAAATAAGCAGTTTCTGTGTTATTCTTGGCAGCCCTGTTCACTCAGCATTGCTACATTCCTTTGCTAAATTCTTCTAGTATGGTTATATGTGTGTTTACATATAATGTCATGATGGTGTATTAAGTAAATAATAGTTCACTCACTCTCTTGAATGTCGTTTACATACTTATATAGCTTCATATGGGTATTTAACATATATAATCAGTGCTTCACATATTCAGTTATTTTACATATTCAGTCATTCTCCAGCAAAGCCTCTCATAGTAGCTCCTGCTCTGCTGCACACTTCTGCATACTTTTAGAAAATACATTTTCTTTAGCATTTCTATGAAGAAGAAAGAATAGATATTGGCTGTATTAAGTAGAAATAGACTGATCAAAGTGAATGGTTAGTTTGAAGATGCAGACTGACTGTCACCCGTCTCTTGTCAGTGCGGTCTCGCAGTCCACAGGAAGTGCCTGGAGGTTTGCCAGCTGGAGTGTGAGCACAGGAGAGGGTTCGTTTTTGGCACTGAGTTCTCTTCACTGCCCAGAGAAACGCAAGACTCTGTGCCCTTTGTGGTCCTGCGCTGCACTGAAGAGATTGAGAACAGGGCTCTTGGAGTACAGGTAGGAATATAACAAAACGCTGAGCTACTAACAAAACTGCATCAAAGAAAATTACAGGAATTACTTTTCTGTTCCGTGTTTATTAGTTATTGCTAATGAAAGCCAGCTAACACTACTGCTCATAAAGTAAATTTAAGCCCAAAGTATACCACATTTCTTTTTGAATGTGTGTGTCAGTAAAGATGCAGAGGCTTTCAAAGTATCAATAATTTAGTACAGACATAATAATTATACATAAATTATAATTGTTAATAAATAAGTATTTTTGTTTTTATTTATTTAGCTATTTACTTGATTTGATTTGATTGATTGATTGATTGATTGATTTGATTGATTGATTGATTGATTGATTGATCTTATTTTTAGTTAAGTTTTCTTTACCCTCCTGTTCTTCTTCATGTAGGGAGTGTACCGAATCAGTGGATCCAAACCTCGCGTTTTGAAATTATGTCAGGCCTTTGAAATCCAGAAGGACCAAGTTGACCTTAGTGACCTTTCACCACACGACATCACCTCTGTACTCAAGCACTTCTTCAAGGAGGTAAAAAAAAAGCAGTTTTTTTCACTCATGCTCATTTAAAGCCTCTCATATGAACAGTAATGGAAAAAATACTGAAAAATCATGCAAAGTAAAAGTACCATTAAGGCCTGTGCACACAGGGACTCTATATTTATGAGGTCCAAGGAACATTTCCAGGTTTTTATGAATAGGCTACTTTATGATAATACTTTATATTAACTTAATGTTGACGTTTTATTTTTATTTTTTTTTTACCTGTAAGCATAGTACAGTGTTAATGTTCAAACTATTTATAACGGTAAAAGTGGCTGACAACAATAAATGTTCATAATAATAGTAATTAATCTGCCTGGTTTTTGAACTGTACAGAGCTTTAGCTGCTTAATTAGGCCTACTACGCTACTGTATTTTAATATTGGTCATTATGGTGGTACGTGGAGAGACAATTTTTTTCTGAAGTGGTACTTGGTGAAAAAGGTTTGAGAGCCACTGATGTAAATGAATATAGAGTTCATAATTAAGGAGGAAAAAACATCTCAGGCCAACCATTTGGTGCAGATTCTGATATTTAACCATCAGGGGTCTGAGGTGATTTTGGGGCCCCTAAGATGTTTTGACATGCCCTGGCATTTGTGCTTATTGCAGCTACTTATTACAGTACTTAGTACTGGCCAACATTTAGTTTTTTGTATTCAGCACAAACTGTGCTACAATAATATGTGAGAAATATTTGATGTACATGATTGCATTTTTAGAAAAAAAAAATATTATGCGTAGTTAGTAGGTTTTGGAGAAGAAAAAAAAATAGCTGAAACAAGGTCCAAAAAAAAAAAAAAAAACACACACACACTGAATGTGCCTGAACAAGACAAGTCTAGAATATTTACTTCACATTTATGTAAAAATTATTTTGTTCTCTCATACAAAGAAAACATTACAATGAATTACAGCTTGTTAAGATTGTTTTGGGTGATCTCAGCTATGCGTGAGTGTATGCATGCTCATGAATAATTCACACCTAGAGAGACAAAAGACACTCCCCACTCACCCATCGAAGGCACTGTAAAGCAATGTCCAGCTGCAAAAGCTAGACCAAACTAAATGCTTGTTGTAATACTTGCTGAATGACCATGTAAACACTCTGGGTAAACAATATACAGTGCTTTGCATATATAAATACACCTCTTACAAATCTATCCATTAAATTAATGTTTAAACAATGCTATACATATTATATTTGTGTATATACATTAGATTAATCAGTACTGAAGCCAAATCTGGAGCTTGTCTAACAAAATAGGTTATGACAATGGTCCAAAAACTAGTACAGTCAAATTTAAATGTTATAGAAAAATATTAAATATAAATTTTAAAAAGAGGAAAAATCAAGAGAAGCAAAAAACCTGAAAATTTTTATTGAAATTTTGTAGGTTGTAATTTAGGTTTGCAATGTTTTGCTTGAATTTAATTGTTGTATTATCTTTTCAAAATATTATTTTAATAAATATACTTGATATATATGAGAGGTGAAACGAAGTTAACATATGTAAATAAAGGAGGTCTTTATAACACAATAACAGAATACTGACATGAAATCAGATTAACATCATGGGTCGCTCAGTATTTCCAATACTGTGTCTTAGTAGGACAACATTTAATTTCTTTGTTTTATCAAATTTTGCTTTTGTTTGCTTTTGTTTTGTTTTAATGTGATTTTATTCTGAAATAATTGTTGAAAAATATTTCAGGGAAATAAACATCTTACATTACAAAAACCAATACTTTAGTAATTCTGGCAAAATAACATGTTATATTTGTATAATTAAGCTAATAGCCTTAAATAGAAGCAGCTTAATGCAAAATAGAGTTTGTTTATACTCTATTTAAAAATAGTAATAAATGTTGTTAACGCTTAGCAGAAACAGTGGCATATAGACTTCATATTAATGCTATATTTTAAAACAGAATGTAATAAGCTATAGGTTTTGTATCTGATCTCTGTAAAAATAGCAATACATTTGGCAATAAATCTAGTTAATGCTTAGTGGAAATAGTGGCAGAGATACACTCACCGGCCACTTTATTAGGTACACCCGTTCAACTGCTCGTGGATGTGCAGTCAACAAATCTGCAGCAACTGCGTGATGCTATCATGTCAATAGTATGTTTTATTATTATTTAATTGTTTAATCTATGCCATGAAGGGTTAAGGCAGTTCTGAAGCCAAAAGGGGGTCCAACCCTGTACTAGTAAGGTTTACCTTATAAAGTGGCCGGTAAATGTACACCTCCGTATTTAGGCTACATAAAACAGTATGTAACAATAACATATTATTTATCAAGTGGAAGCTACCTTATGGAAAAAATAAAGGCTTTAGGCATTTTATTAATACTTTTAGATTCTTTTTTAATAAATTTTTATTTTAAAGAAATGGTTTTGGTGTGTGTTATCGGTCTGTAAAGTTTGTGTAAATAGGAGGGCCTATGTGCCTTCAGAGTAAATAGGCACTCCTGAAAACACATCAAACTACACATCAGTGATTTATACTATAGGTTTAATATAGGGTTATGTAATATGTGGCCTTCTTATCATTTTCTTTTTCAGCTGCCAGAGCCACTGCTCACCTTTGACCTTTACAATGACTTCATTGCTGTGGGTAAGGAGATTCAGAGGCTCAGCGAAAAGGACCACGCCGCTGAGTCTCCTGGGATTGTGGAGAATATAGTGCGCAGGCTCAGAGAGCTCATTGGCCGATTGCCTGTGTGCAACAACATCACAGTGCAGCACATGATGGCCCACTTGAACAGGTACACTCAAAATATTTCGTTTGCTGTTTGTTCAAGCTACTTATTTTAAATGAGCTGAATTAACACAATTCTTCTGGGTTTTTTGGGACAACTTAAATTTGTAAAATGACTAAAAACTGCTGTATGTAAGTTTTTGACTCTTGTAAAGCATAAAAATACCATCATATATTTGCGAGATGTTAAAGCAAAATGCTAAGTAAACATTCTTGTTCATCTAAAAAACAATGCTGAAGCCAGGTATTCTGCTTTGAAAATGTATTTTCCTTGCCAGAATGCTGTCTTTGTTTAGTTTATTTTAACCCGCCCAATGTCAGTTTAGCCAGTTATATTTCAGCACCGCGGGTTGTCTTGGTGTAAAACAGCATATTTTATAGTCAGGTACGCTCTCAAAGCATGTGTCCGTGACTGAAATGCGAACTGCAGTGGACAGTAGCGGACTTTGAAATCGGATGCAGATTCAGAATTCCACATGGTGGTTATTAATTATCAAATAATATAAATATTACGAATGTAAACATTAGATGAGCAGGTTACATTGTAACCCAGTGTACTATCAGCATGCTATGTAACGGGATTTGGCTGTTTGCACCAAAAAAACGTGATAGAAATTTAAATACAGCCATTCAGAACCACAGAATAGTGCACTTACTGCAGTCCAATTAAATTGTAAGGTGTATAATTTAATTAATACATATTAAACCTTTTTAACATTATTAAATGTACATGCCGAATCACTGAGATTTGAACCGAATTTGAAATTGAACTTTAGAACTGTGACTATTTATTTTATTTTCAGGATCTGAGGTGAACTCTCTGCTGCGGCTTTCAGTAGTATGGCAATAAATTTAATGTAAACCCAAGCGGCAACCTCCCGCTCTCCTTCATAAAGAACCTACAGAAGTAACTGAAACTGCAATTTATCGAAGTTCCACTAGTCCTGACTCCATAATAGAGCAAATTTCTATTTTGCCCACCGTTAAAATGGGCAACTTTACAGCAGAAAGAAGGGGTTTACAGTCTGGTACAAAGAAAGATTTTGGTTCATATAGGTAGTATTACTCTTCATGATAACTGTAAGGGGGTCATCCGTTTCCTGTATAATAAGTTATATCAAGTCTGCATAATTAAGGGCGTGGCCACTTAAGTTACAGCTAGATCTTGCTGGTCGCCGTCACTTCACCTCAGCGGATTCCGGCTAATTAGCCGCTGAGCTCGGCATATAAATCGTATTTTTGTTTTGTTTTATGTGGCTTTACACAGTCAGTTGCTTTTATTTCTTACAATTATCAGACAATATGGCATGCTGTGTGCACTTATATGTGCTCACAAACCATTCACATGGCCTCCCAGGTGAGTGAAATTAAGTACTTATATATCATCTCTAAAAATGTATTTGTTTTATTTAAGATTATTTATCATTTATAATTTTCTTTAGACTCGTAATGCACCCTAGAATCAGACAGATTGATTAGCTGTAGGCTCTAGAACAGTTGTCTGAAATGTTGGCATACAGTGGTATGCCTGGATTTCATCAATAGCCTTACATTTACTAACACTATATTTGAAGTATTTGGAAGTAATTCGCATTTTCCTCCTGTAGAAAAACGTCATAAGAACAATGTTTAGTGGCTCAATGTATTACAACAGTGTTTTTAAAAGAGTAAACACTTTATTGATGTAGTGTACAACAGTGTACAAGCACATGTGGTCAGAGCACAAACGGGTCGCAGGTAATGAAGGATTAAGAGTTTCCCCCAAAAGAAAGCCCATCTGAGCAAAATGACAGCATGCGTCTGTAGCTCCCGTCATGCTCTGCCTCTTTGCACTTGTTATTCCCTGGTCGGTGCAATGACGCGCAAACAAAATGGCGACAGTTGGCTACGCCTACTTGTAGCTACTTTTACGTTCTTCAGAAACCCATGGGTGACGTCACAGATACTACATCCATATCTTTTCATCCATATTTTTTAACTGTGTACCAACCAAGGCGGTTTAGTCAATGTGATTACAAGTGGATAATGCTAAATACAAGGTGTGAAACTTTTTAAGTGTTTTATGTTTTAATTGGATGTTTGATCAGATTGCTTTCATAGTAAAAATAATCATAATATATATTTCACAATATATTACAATATAATACATTTACATTTAATACATTTATAATACATTACAGTACAGTGCATTTAAAAACAAAATCACCTACTCTCTGTCTACTTGCATGTTGTAAGGAAGCACACCTAAACCAAAAGTATTCACACCTCACTATATGCTGTAGAATCTAAACACAAAGGTTACAACTGAAACTGTACTTGCCGTCCACATTCTTTTCATTTGCTATCATGAAAGGGATTTGTAGAGCGAGAAAAATAAGACACAGGGCTCCAGACTGCAACTAAATGGTTTTACTTTGCAATCTTTTTTTCCTGTTTGTGCAACTAAGTAGAACAAAATAGTGCTCTTTATTTGAACTTTGTGCTGCAAGAGATCATTTGTTGTTTGTGTGAAGTATGGTTCAGACAAGAAGGGTATTCTGTTATTCTTCTGATGTGTTTGCGCTTCCGATGTGTTTGCTGTCTATTTTTTGACATATTAGGCGCTAAACAGCACTTTGAGATCAGGTTACAAATGCATTAATATATATTAGCAACCCTAAATATTACTAGATTAAAGACAAATGAATCAGAGCTTGTGTTTCAGTTCCCGAATCAACCAGGATATTACATAGCTTGATAATATTCCAATGGGCTTCGAAGGGTTATTCAGCCAATGATAAACGTCCGGTGAAAGCTGAATGCAACTATTTTCAATTTCATTAAATTCCTTTTACAGCATCAATGCTGTAATGTAATTACAATACATTCAGTTAAATAGACTTAAGCATTCATTTAGCTAGCGCCATCAGGATCAGCAGGCTAATGCAGAAACTCCATTGAAAACACTGGAGTAAAATAAACTGTCATATTTTAAAGAGCTGGCGGGGGAAAATGGAATGTAATGCAGTGCTTCTTGTGTGGCCTAAGACCTACTTCATATCGTATATCAATCAGGCAGGGAAGATCAATTATTTTTAAAGAAATCAGATCTTAAACGTGGCAAGTTTTTATTGGAAAGACAGTTCACCGAAAGACCCGAAGCTGGCTGGCTGAAATTCAAAAGTCTGTGAGCTTATTGTTGGTACAGTACATGGCCTGTTTGTCAGGATGTTTGATCTAAAACTTCTTAATTTGGGATCCAAAGACAAACAAATATCTCAAAGGTTAGAGCGACGTGAGCGACATTTGTCAATTATGTTTAAACACTGCAACCAAAGTGTTTCTGTTCAAAAAAGATCATATTAGATTTTTTTTCTGCAGATGTGAGATACCAGTATTAAGCTGAGTCAATCTAATAATGACTGGATGAACCCTACAATCTTTCTATTTTTAAAAGAAGAGAGAGGACAACAAAGTCATACTTATAGGTTAAACACTTTATTTGATATTGGTTTGCATCAGACTCAACATGCAAGGTTTCTGTGCATAACATTTTTTAGGATAACACTTCCTTTTACCTAATTGGTTTACATTTGCTAAATGCCAGAATAATGAGAGTATTTATTTTTTTATTTTTTTTTATTTCTAGACAGTCAAAAGTTTACATACTGTACATTTCCTTGGTATGTTTTAGCTTTGCTTTTAAACTGTATAACTTTGGTCAAATGTTTTGGGTATCCTTCCACAAGCTTCTCACAATAGTTTGAAGGAATTTTGGCCCATTTATTGAGTCAGAGTCAGATTTGTTAAGTGGAGTCAGATTTGTTGGCTGTCTTGCTCGCACAAGCTTTTTCATCTCTGCCCACAAATTTTCTATAGGATTGAGATCAGGGCTTTGTGATGGCCACTCCAAAACCTTCACTCTGTTGTCCTTAAAACACATTTTAACTAATTTGGTTGTACACTTAGGGTCATGGTCGGCTTGGAAGACCTAGTTGTGTCCAAGTTTAAATTTCCTGGCTGATGTCTTGAGATGTTGCTTCAGTATTTCTACATAATGTTCTTTCCCCTTTGTCCTCCAAATGTAACACAGGTCATTATGGCCAAAAAGTTCAACAATCTTAGTTCCACCAGACCACAGGACATGTCTCCAAAAATTATTCTTTTTCCTATTATAATTTAGCAAATTGTAATCGTTTTTTTTTTTTTTTTTTTTTTTTTTTTTTGATTCTGGCTTGTTAAGTTTCACATGTTGTCACACAAGGAAGCAGTGTGTTTGAGGTTTTTCTAAAATAATATTCTACAGTTGTGCCTCCAATTAACTCAAATGTTGTCAATTAGCCAATCAAAAACTTCCAAAACCTTGACACCATCATCTGAGCTTTTTCAGAGGCATAATAAACTTATTGTATGTAAACTTGACTTTCAAGTTATAACAATTTCTCAAAAAATATCTCATTATTCTGCTATTAAGCATAACAGAAACAAATGTGATAATGCTAACATACCTAAAAGAGAAACATTAGTCACATTAACATCTGACTTTTTTAATGTGCCTTTTTATACAGTGTATGTAAACTTCTGGTTTCAACTGTATATGCCTCATTTATAAGATGTAATAATAATGTCCTTAGAGTGTGTATGCAACATTTCAGCACAAAATACCAAACAAATAACATTTTATAACTATTTGGAACTCACCCTTTAGGCAAATTGTGCCATTTTGGTGACTCTCACTTTAAATTCAAATGAGATCAAAGCCCTTTTTTCAAATAAGGTTAGAGCTACAAATGTTCTCATTCATGGCTGTCTATGCTAATGAGGGAGAGATTATCACCAATGGGAGGGGCTTTCCCCCTCTGGTGATGCACACAAAGGGAGAATGTCAATTAAAGTGTTTCTGCAGACTGTGATTAGAAAAGTGTGATTAGAAAAATAAGAATTAATGCATGTTTAACTTTAGAGGCTGGCTATATTCACACGCTGTTGCCACACAACTGTGTTTAAACCCCTCATAAAAGTGATTTTTGCATAATTGGTCCCCTTTAAATTTTGGTATGAACCCAACATTAGTCTGGAGAGGGAAGGTTCTCAAAAAAGCCAAAAACAAGTGGTGATAAGAGATTTGTATGAGCATGAATATACCATGTGTATTTCTTTCGTGCCATTTTTTTAATGCCGGCTGAAAGCAGCAGCATGAAGTAGAAATACAATATGATTACAACAATACAACTACTGTACAACAATAATGACTGTTTTTAGATTGTTGTGAGGGGTAGGTTTAGGGTTAGGGTGGTGATAGTTAAAATTAAATTAGTGAAAAACAGTTAATGGGTAATTTAATAACTAACAAAAATAAGTCTAAAATATTGTTTCAGCATCGATACTGCAACGTAATCATTGGCAAAAGTCACATCGCAGGATATATAGAGTTGAGCCTGTTTTATTATTCATCATTTGTTTTTGAGGCCTCAGGCCTGTGACTGTATGAAGGTTTTACAAGCATTCAGGCATAAGAAATGTTACCATTTTAACTTTGCATGTCATGACTATTATTTTAGTAAATTATTTATACAACGAAGACTGTGCAGTACTGTTTTACATTTGAGTATTCAGTTACTGGATATCTGAATACTGTTAGGGCGGCACTGAGGCTCAGTGGTTACTGTTGCCTCACTGCAAGTAGGTCGCAGCTTCGAGTCCAGGATGAGCCATTTGGCATTTCTAATAGTTTGCACGATCTCTCCATGTTAGGGTGGGTTTCCACTGAGTGCTTTGGTTCCCCCACAGTCCAAAGACATGCGGTACAGGTGAATTGAATAAACTAAACTGGTCGTAATGTATGAGTGTGAGAGTTTATGGAGAGTGTATGGGTGTTTTCCAGTACTTGGTTGTGGCTGGAAGGGCATCCGTTGTGTAACACACATGCTGGAATAGTTGGTGGCTCATTCTGCTGTGGCAACTTCTAAAATAGAGACTAAGCCGAAGGAAAGTGAATGAATGCATATTAGATTTCTTTATTTTTGTATTTTACTTTATTGTATTCAACTATGCTTGTAGGTTGTTTATTATATTTAATGCAAATGCACTGCGCCATAGAATAATCCCAATCAATCTGAAATGATCAATTCTTTCCAAACAGAGATATTTAGGTCATCTGATGAAATTGTATCAATATCGCAGAGTGACAAAATGTTGCAATGTTAGATATTTTCAATATCATCCAGTCCTAGTCCTAAATGACTTTCTTCTCCTCAGGGTGGCCGAACAATTCGAGGACAACAAGATGTCTCCAGGAAACCTGGGTATTGTATTTGGGCCGACGCTCCTGCGGCCCCTAGTATCTGGAGATGTATCTATGATCGCGCTTCTGGAAACCAGCTATCAAGCCCTCCTGGTGGAGTTCATGATCTCCAACTATGACCAAGTATTCGGTTCCGCCACGAGATCCGGCACACCTCCGCCACCTCCACCCACAGCACCGCTCCCAGAAACTCCACCCAGAGCAACCTGTCCTGTTTCTCCATCCAGCAGCTCCTCTCAGGACCCCACAGCCACGTCTAGAGAACGTCCGCGCTCACTGGAGGTAGGCAATAATGCCGTGACCAGGCTAAAAAAGCTCCCCTCAGGTGGATGTGCTCGTGCGGCTGGAGGAGTTTATCTTGATCTGCTTTGAGCCGCTCTCGCACCGCTTGAGCCTGAATTGTCCCGCCGTGGCCGCGGAAAGGCCTGGAGGGATTAAACGCTTATTCTGTGAAGATTACTTTTGCTTGCCTGTGCGCTTGTGCTTATGTCAGAGTCTCACCTCTGCTGTACTGCGCTTTAAGGACCCAAAATACTTTAGGAGAAATCAAAGAAGAAACAAAACAAGATAGAATAATTTGAAATTACATTTTAATAGGCATATCTTAGCTTTAAACTGATTCACTTTATGAATTATTAATCAATATCTAATTACTCTCATTATTTATGAATTGATCATTTATTTGTTTTAATTGCTGGAACTGTTATCACAATATACGGTACCATCATTTCTTTTAAAAACGTTACAAAAATAACTACATTTTTAAATGTTGCACACATATGTTAATAGTAATTTAAAATATAACACTTATTACAATGTATATATACACACACACACGCAATAGGGTGGCACGATGGCTAATTGTGTGGAGTTTGCATGTTCTCGCTGTGTTCGCATGGGTGGCTCCAGTTTCCCCCACAGTCCAAAAACATGCACTATAGGTGACTTGAATAAACTAAATTGGCTGTAGTGTATGAATATGTATGTAAATATGAGTGTGTATGGGTGTTTCCCAGTACTGGGTTGCGGCTGGAAGGACATCCACTGCGTAAAAGATATTTTAAAATAGTTGGATGATATTTCGCTGTGACGAACTCTGAAATAGAGACTAGGCTGATAGAAAATGATTGAATGAATATATAATTACAATGATTACTTATGAGTCTTAAAAGTTCAAAGGTCTTATAATTGACCCCAGGGGCACTCCAGGTTTTTTTCAATGAGTATTTCAATGAGTGCCCTATATAGGGTTACATTTCTAAGGATGTACAGAGAAAGCAAACAAAGGTTTTAAACAAATTAACCATTCATGGTGGTGAACAACCCTAAATGATAACTTTAATGACATTGATTACAATATAATTTTTAATTGTTCATACAGTTCAAAGGTCTTATAATTGCCCCTAGTGTAACCCCAGGTTTTTTCCAATCCTATATAGGGTTAAATAGCTAATAGGTATACAGAAAAGCTTCCTTCACACTACAAACGACATGCAATGGCAAAGCGACAATCTTCCGTTCATTTCAACAAACAGTGAGCCACTTCTGGCGACCTCCGTCAACATAAGTGACAAGCCTCCTTTCTACTGCACACAAGCGACAGATCGGAAGTCATTCATTTCCAATGAAGAGTAGTCCGGAAGCTGCGTGGAGTTCCGATCATCTCCGTATGTGGAAAATTCGGATCCAAACTGAGATGCGGATCCGTTTAAATATTTGAACTCCTGCAACTAGACCGTATGCGACCGGCCGTACGATTGTGATGTATTTCAGGGTTTTACAAGCAGGTCCGTGCGCACGAGATAAGAAATAGTCGTTTTTTTGGTTATTTTTTTAATTAGAAAAAGTCTATATTAACAAAAACTGACTGCCACAAGGGGGCGTATGATAATAGCTGTGCAATTTAACCCAGTGTCCTCTAACCAGAAGAGTTTACCCATTAGAGGATTTCTGATTATAGCAAGAACCACAACAGAACTCAAAGGTCAAAGTCTTCCACACGTTAAGATTGTCTTAGCAGTTTAATGCTGAATCCTTTCTCACGAGCTGGAGCTGGACCAGGACCAGCGCATTTATTTAACCCACACTGACTGGCACAAATAGATTTATATAATCAATTTATACACTCAGAAAAAATACTTGTTTAAAAATAAGCTGAAACAACACAATACTTGCATTTTTGGGACAACTTTATTGTTTTTATGTTCAATTTACTTAAATTTGTAAAGACTAATAAGTTAACCTAATTCCTTAATGTTGTCCTAACACAAATCAATGTCATTTTATACAGTGTATTTAATAAAAATATGTCTTTTGTGCTCACCAAAACTGGACAAAACATGAATATAATAAAAATTATTTGTCATTTTTTACACAACATAGTGTGTATCTTCTAAAAAACATCAATAAACGTCTAATATTGCAATTTAAAAGTGATAGTAAATGTAAAAGATTTGTAAATCGCAAAAAATGAGACACTGATAATTTTAATCAAAGAAGCCTTGATTTATTTGAGAAAATATACAGTAAAACTGAAATTTTGTGAACTCTTAGATGCAAAGAGATTAGCATTTGTTAATTATTATATGTTTTAAATTATAATTTATTCCTGTGATTTTAATGCTACTTTAATTCATTATTTAACTAACAGCTTTTACAAAACAGTTTATTTACAAATTAATTACAAAACAGTAATATTAAAATTTTCAGTGTCATTTAAAAAATGCACCATTTCTGAATAGGAGTATAAACATCTTTAAAATAAAATAAATAAATAAAATATAAAATAAAAAATTAAATAAAATGAAATATATAATAAAATAAAAAATGAAATAAAATAAAATAAAAAAACAATAAAATAAAATAAAGTAAAATAAAAAATAAAATAACATAAAACAAAAAATAAATAATATAAAATATCATATATAATAAAATATAAAATTAAAAATTAAATAAATAAAAAATTAAATAAAGTAAAAAAAGACAAAAATAAATTACAAAATAAAATTAAAAAATAAAATTAAAAATAAATGAATAGGAGTATAAACATTTTTTAAACAAAATAAAATATAAATATAAATGAATAAATAAATAAAAAATAAAATTAAATAAAAATATCTAAAATAAAATAAAATTTAAAAAATACAAATTTAATACAAATTTTAATTAAATTAAAGTAAAATTAAAAATTAAATTGAAAATAAAAGAAAGTAATAAAAAATAAAATAAATTAAATTAAAATAAAGTTAGATGAAATCTTACTGAGGCCAAAGGTTATGAAATTGTTAATTTATGTAACTTCACACTCTAATTTTTCATGTAAATGAACCGACTCATTGTTTGTAATACTGCGTTTTAAAAAGCACAACTACGTCAAATCTAAATTCTGCCTTATTGGCTCTCAAGTCAATAATACACAGAATTCTTATCATTTTAACAGAATCGCACTATCAAGAGAGATTCAAGCGAAGGTTATATTTCTGACAAGTCCTCATCCAATGAAGCAATGGACCAGCTGAGCCCAGAAGCCAATGAGAGAGCAGGTAGGCGGGGTTTAAATGGTATTGACATTCAGTATCAGCTGGCTGCTTGCGCAAACATTTGCTCTGTGTTTCTGTGCCTTTGTCATTTCCTTCCTGTTGTCATAAGCAAAGCTGCCGGATGCTCTTACAAACGTTTTTTTTTGTAACACTTTAGTTTGAAGACCAATTCTCACTAGTAAAATATGAGAGAATGTCCACAGTTACGGAAAAGATCCTCTAACTTATATTTTTTACATTATATTTATAACTATGAAAGATTTTTTTAAAAATATGTTTAATATTTCTTAAGTGTTTTTTATAAAGCTTAAAGGCTTTGTCAATTTTAAATAATTAAAATAGCTTAATTTGTAGAGATTTATACACTGTAAAACATTCTATGATCAATTAGTCATGGCAACACATGTTTTTTATTCATTGTAACTTGTTAAACTAAGTTAATCATGTTCTAACTGAATTGTAAGTTAGACAAGCTGTTTTAAGTAAAGTTTCACAAACTAATTTCAAGAGGAGCATGTGATATGATTGACTGCAGCTGGTCACCCATCTACAATCATTAGTTAGCCAATCAGATTAATCTAAACTCACTACAAGTACCCTAGCTAGAACTACTTTCTTACCTTGGTTTTCCGAAGAAAACCCTATCCACCTCTTCTCCTCCTTTCCTCCTTTACCACGGGGAGCTCTCGAGAACCACCTGATCTCGTAACCCCCTTACATGCTCTATGGACCAGGCGGGAGCCCTGGGCTCAAATATCTCTGAGCTCAGGGTTCTCTCTCGGGAGAGCATGCCAAACCTAACATTTGTCAAACAATATCTAAGTGTGAACTCTTGAAGTCAGTTTAACAAAAAAGTTCAATGGACTCATAAAGTTGATTTGATTCAGCTTACAAATTTAAGGCAACCAGGATTGTTTTACAATGCAGGGATTGAAGTAGTTATGTTAGTTGTGGGTACTTTTCAAAGTAATTAGAAAGTCATTTAAATACATTTACATCATTATGTGTATTCAATTTTCACCATAATACAGCCTATTGAGAAATTATATGACCGTTCATATTACAAGAACCTCACATGGCTGGCAGGAACATCATTTTACTTTATTAAAACTTGGTGTAAATGATTCATAATTTAAGACATGACTAGGGTTCGTAGTCATGATTCATGAATCATTTACACCATTCGATTTAGAGTCCCAAGTTTTAATAAAGTAAAATTAAAACAATCATAGGCGACACAATGACTCAGTGGTTATCACTGTTGCCTCACATCAAGGAGGTCGCTGGTTCGAGCCACAGCTGGGTCAGTTGACATTTCTGTGTGGAGTGTGTGCTCTGTGTGTGAATAAGTGTGTATGGATGTTTCCCAGTACTGGGTTGCAGCTGGAAGGGCATCCGCTGTGTAAAACATATCCTGGTTAAGATATCGGTTCATTCCGCTGTGACAACCCCTGATTAATAAAGGGACTAAAACGAATGAATGAATAAAAATGATGTCATTTGTACATCAGCCTGTCTTGGAGTTGAATAAGGTCTGTGTAAAATTATTATAATTTTTTGTTTTGGTACATTAGTCTTTTTTTTCTTTGTAAGGAGAATTTAACATGCTGTTATGAAAGAAAATTTTCAGATGTAACTCTAACAATAAAGTATTTTGTATTGTATAACAATACATCAACAGACACACAAATAATAAATACAAAACAAGGCAGATAAAAGGGGAGAAAAGCTCAGATTACATATAAAACAGGACTGCCCCAAATAAAAGAGATTAGAACTTTGCTTATTTTCCAGATTAGAATACAGTTACAGTTTTTCTTTCAATTTGATAGGACAGAAGGTTAAATAATCCTAATATGGAGTCCAAACTTTGAAAATGTTCAGGTTTTTTTATGTAATACATGGGTAAGACGTTCCATGGGAATTAACAAAAAACAATATTAAATTCTTTTTTAATTATATCTTTGTTTAAGTAACTTGTTTAACACCAAACGCATGAAACATTTTTACAAAATAAAAACATTAGTTTTTGCAATTTGATGATGTTTAATTTTCTCTTTTTTTGCAAAGTAAGTCTGTTCATTTACTAAATAATGTTATGTTTGTTCATAAAATTCTTATAAAGGTATTTATTTTTAGGGATTTTATAGTATCGAGTCATGTAGTTAAATTACAAGTAATTAATTTACTTTTCAGATGGTAAATTAAAAAAAATAAATACATATTTTTGTCATTAGTAATTAATAAATGTTTTAAAATAACTTACTCAACTTCTCTCACTACCTACTTGCACCTATAAGCAGCAAATAGTTAATTAAGATGTAAATGTTGTTGTACATAATGAGGATTGGTCCCCAAACTAAAATCTAACCAATGTTTTTATCTTATTACATTTTTTGAATGACTAGAAATTAGGGCTGCACAATATATCGTTTCAGCATCGATATCTCAATGTGCACATAAGCAATAGTCACATTGCAGGATTTGCAATGCTGAGTTGATTACAGTTGACCAGGAAAAACAGTTCAGAACACATGAGAATTGTGTAGTTTTTGCAGAGTTTAATCATATTTGCACATGTTTTAAGGCCTGGCAGTTCAAAGAATTCAGACACAAGAAATTTTACCTGTTGTAACTTTAATACAGACTATTTTGTATTGAATTATTTATCCTTCAAAGACTTTTGCAGAGTTATTTTACATTTATTTTTCAAAATCTGTACCTGAATTTTATTTGACTGCCCTGAAAACATTATTTGTCCCAACAGACTTATCTCAATCAATCTAATTTAATAAATTCTTCCTAAACAGCAGTCATCTGGTGAAATGATATAGTATTTAAAGTATATTGCAGAAAATCTAAATTTTTCCAGTATCGTGCAGCCCTACTAGAAATTAAATTAATTAAATTAATTCTCAAACAAAGCCAAGTTGTTGTGAATTCATTCCTGATTTGTTCTCCTCTAGTCCTGGCTATGAGTGCCACGGCATCTCCTCAAGGGCTTCCGGGACAGGCTGCAGAAAATCAACTACAAACTCGCTCCAGGACTCACCTCAGCAGGCAGCCGGTCAAGTACTACAGACAGGGTTCAGCAGGAGCGCAGTCACGGAAAACAAGCGCTCAGTTGAGGGACGAGAACATTTCTGTGAGCGGAGAAGGACTCGTATCTGGAAGTGCAGATAGTAGTCGCAGCTCTTCTCCTGAGCCCTTAAAAACTCTCCTCTGCCTACAGGAGACCGTAGTCCCACAGGATAAGACAGAGAGTCAGACTGGAGCTCATGCAGGGGTGCAGAGGACAGTTTCACAGGAGTCCGTTCAAGCAGGAGCGTCTTCATTTGTCAGAGAAGGTAACACAAACCAGTCCAACAACACCCTACGGGGCAGAGAGCGCCTGATTCGCTCCTTGAGGAGGCGCTCTGTTGAAGAGAAAACGTCCCAGAAGGTGCTGTCTGGACTTAGGCTGAATTCAGGGAAGGGCGAGCAGCTTCATTTCGTTTGACACTGACTGAAACAGAGCTAACTTGTTTACTTGGGATTCGCCGGATTAAATCCCGATTTGTAAAGCAACAGTATTTTAGCATGTGCCGTACATTTTTAAGTCTTCCTGCTTTGTGGCCCATGAAGAATCGATAACTCATTTTAAAAGTCACCTTGTGTTAAATGATTGACTTTTACCATTTATGAATCCATGCAGCCAATTTCTGGGTCTGGCAGAAGCACTTTTAATTTAGCTTAGCATAGATCATTGAATCAGATTAGACCATTAGCATCTCGCTCAAAAAATATTTTTTTATAATTTTCCTATTTAAAGCTTGACTCTTCTGTAGTTACATTGTGTACTAAGACTGGCGGAAAAATGAGAAGTTGCTATTTTCTTGGTCGATATACAGTAGGAACAATACTCTTTATTCTGGTGGGAGCACTTTTAGCTTAGCTTAGCATAGATTATTGAATCGGATTAGACCATTAGCATCTCAAAACATTTCAAAAGGGTGTTTCAATAATTTTCCTATTTAAAGCTTGACTCTTCTGTGGTTACATCGTGTACTAAAACTGGCGGAAAAATGAGAAGTTGCTATTTTCTTGGTTGATGTACAGTAGGAACTACAGTATACACATTTTGGTCGGAGCACTTTTTAGCTTGGTACAGATCATTGAATCAGATTAGACCATTAGCATCTTGCGTTAAATTTATTTATTTTTTGGTAATTTTCCTATTTAAAGCTTGACTTTTATGTGGTTACATTGTGTACCAAGAGTGATGGAAAAAGGAGAAGTTGCTCTTTTCTTAGTCAATATACAGTAGGAACTATACTGTCATTCTGGCGTAATAATCAAGGAACTTTGCTACTCTACTATGCTGTAACTGAAGAATAGTCCAGCTTTGAGTACAAAAATTTTCAAAACTCTTTTTTGAAATGTTTCGAGCTGCTAAAGATCCAATCCGATTCAATGATTTATGCTAAGCTAAGCTAAAAGTGCTCCTTGCAGACTTGTAGATTGGCTGAAAAGATTAAAAAATGGTAAATCTCAACTGTTTAACTGTGTAGAGCTGTAAAATTAGCCCTTATTTCAAAATATTTGAAAATAAGTGTTCCCTTAACACACAATGCAGATGGCAGTTTCCGTTCTCACTGGATATCTGGCATAGATTTTCTGGTGTTTATTTGTGAAAACATAGACAGCCTGTCTTGTATAGATGTTTGATGCTGAAACATGACTCCTTTGGGATGAACGTGCTGTATGTGGAAACAAAACATGGATATTTGTTTTCTTTTTTTTCCAGAGTATATAAAAACCACTTAATTTTTTGTGTTTGTTTATATCTTTATCTTTAACTACTTTAACAGAGGTACTGTAGGTAGTGGTAGAGGTTATCTTTACTGATGTGTTTACATTTATGAGGAAAATAGAGTCTCCTTTTTAAGGGACAGTTCAGTGTTTTTTCAGATTTCCTCATCATTTGCTTAGATTTAAAAGGTTTTACACTTCGAGTTTCTTTTATCTGTTGAACACACACAAAAAGAAAAGATATTCTGAAGAATATTGGAAAAAATGAGTCACTGACACCTGTATAGTAGAGCACCATAAAAAATAATGGCAATTTGTTTTTTTCAACATTCCTCTTTTTATCTTTCTTTGTGTTCAACAGAAGAAAGATTTTTATATTCACAGATGTTATTTAATGTTAACCTGAAAGTTTCACAAAATCTTGAGGGAACTAGTGGTGAAATAATCCTGTGAGAAGGAAATGCTTCATTATAATAGTGGTATATTTTATTAGTTTTAAGTATATTATCAAAATGTTCTGTATTATGTAACGCAGAATGAATCTTCAGAGAGAGTTGAACATTTATATAATGGAAACGTTCTACAATTAAGTTCTGTGTTTTATCTTGTTGTACTGAATTGTAGACAATGGCTGGATCTAGTACTGTCTTTCCTAAAGTGAACTATAGGCTAACACAGCCAGTGGTGTAAAGTAACTACTTACAAATACTTAAATTAGTGTGATTGAGTAGTTTTTCCTCATGAAGTGCAATTTACTACATAGTTTTGATAATGTGTACTTTTACTTTCCCTTGAGTACATTTTTAGTGCTGTATCTTTACTTTTACTCCACTACTTTTCTTCAACTTGCAGACATAATTTTTTTGTCTATGGGGATTAGAAAAGTCAGTCGTTTGATTCCTGTATAGTTGAATCACTCTTAGAAGGTAGATTGCATCATAATGAACTACCTCAAGACATGTGCGATTCATAATTGCAGCAAACTGGAAGCATTAAATTTGTCCAAGAAGATGCCCAAAATCTTTACACGCATTGACCCAGAGTCTGTTTAGATGCATTTCACTGATGAGCAGATGACGGATATTTACTGTATGAAGACCAAAATGGCCTTTAACACCCAGCAGGACAGGTCATCAACATGATGTCAGACTGTCAGACGTTGTACCCTAACGTCATGGGGACGAGGCATTGTGTTTGGAAATGAAAATCGTGTTGGTGTCAGAACCTAACATCAGGCCAATGTCAGTGTCCAACCTAAAATCATGTTGATGTCCTGTGCCTGCATTGTAAACACTTTTCGGGTTTAGCCCCTTTTAAGAATCTGAGGTTGCCACAGCGGAATGAACCACCGACCACCAACTTATCCAGCATATGCTTTACATAGCAGATGCCCTTGCAGCTGCAACCCACAACTGGGAAACATTCATACACACTCATTCACACATACAGTTGAAGTCAGAATTATTGACCCCCCCCCCCCCCCCACTGATTATTTTTTCCCCAATTTCAGTTTAAGGGAGAGATAAAAAAAAATGTCAACACATTACTAAATATTATAGTTTTAATAGCTCATTTCTAACAACTGTTTTATTGTATCTTTGCCATGATGACAGTAAATAATATTTTACTAGATATTTTTCAGAACACTTCAATAAAGTGACATTTAAAGGCTTAGGTTAAGTAGGTTAACTAGACAGGATAGGGTAATTAGGCAAGTTATTGTAAAACAATGGTTTGTTCTGTAGACTATCAGAAAAAAAATATTGCTTAAAGGGGCTAATAATTTTGTCCTTTAAATGGTTCTTTTAAAAATGTGAAACTGCTTTTTTTCTAGCCGAAATAAAACAAATGATACTTTCTCCAGAAGAAAAAAATATTATCAGACATACTATGAAAATTTCCTTGCTCTGTTAAACATAATTTGGGAAATATTTAAAAAAGAAGAAAAAATTCAAAGGGAGGCTGATAAATCTGACTTCAACTGTATACTACGGACAATTTAGCCTACACCTATACCACGTCTTTGGACTTGTGGGGGAAAGCACCCAGAGGAAACCCATGCGAAGACGGGGAGAACATGCAAACTCCACACAAAAACGCCAACTGACCCAGCCAAGGCTCAAACCAGCGACCTTCTTGTTGTTAGGGAAACGTGCTGGGTGAGTAAATACAATAGTGACTTTACTCTTTAATTTGTTCTAGCTTCACCACCAACACTACTATTTATAGTAATAATAATACTAACAGTAAAACGGTTATCGCAAACAAAGGGCATCTGAAATCGCACAGAATAAGGTAAGTAACTAGGCCTACTTGTTTTGATTAAGTAATTACCAAGTAATCACTGAAAAAGTATGCTACAATGTAGCAGCAAATGTGTTTGTAGCTATATTATGAATGTGTTTTGGATGTAGGCTACTTCAGTCGACATGTAGAGATAGTAGTTTTTGTCTACATGGTTATTTGTTTTTTCTATATTAATTTACGTAAACATTTTGTCATCTGGGCCTAAATTCCCTGCTGAAAAATCCAGCTTAAACCAGCCTAGGCTGGTTGGCTGGTTTTAGCTGGTCGACCAGCCTGGCTAGGCTGGTCAAGCTGGTTCTAGCTGGTCATCTCCAAGCCTGACCAGCTAAGACCAGGCTGGAAATGGCCAAAACCCCTCTAAAACCAGTCAACCAGCCTAGGCTGGTTTAAGCTGTTTTTTTTCAGCAGGTTTTTTTTTTTTTCAACTATACTATTTCTAATGCAGGTCATCATACAATTGTTGAGAAAAGTTTATATTTTAATCACCTCTTTCACGTGACAAACGTCCTAAACATAAGCTGTCCGGACGATTTAGACGTGACTAAGAGGAGACTAACAGAATACATGAGAAAGTAAAGCGAAAAATGCACATTGAGGCCTTTAATTATCATCATCAGTGACGGGAATTATTACTCAGTAGTGCGTTATGCTTTTCAAATTCTGCTGTGCCTCTGTTAAGCCACTAGATGACAGGAGCGACACGCGTGAACCTGCACTGCATTTGCCTGATTGTACAATTTATCAATCTCCTAATTGGGTATCTTAATTACTTAAGAAAATTACCCAATCCTCAATATTAGCCGCTGTTTTGACAACAGACCTGTGAGTAAGGAATAATTAGTCCTAGACTGTAGCTCGCGAGGCATCTTTGTGGGCTATATTACAAACTGGCAGCTTTACTCGTGTCATTATAGCTAATATCTTTGAAAAAAAATGTTAAATGTTTATATTCGCTTTATGTTATAAATATGCAGACAACACGAAAATAACAACACATCTGTAATTTCTGTCGCCTAATACGCACACTAATGAGCTGTTTTCACCCGTAGGCTATATGCGCATGTTTACCTCTTCTTCACAAGTTAAACGCTTATTGTATTAACTTAAAACTGTATTATGTTAAAAAATATCTGCTATTTCTAGTCTAATAAATATTACCCAACGTTTAATATTATTAGGTTATCCATCCCATACAGTTATTATCTGATATAGGCATATTTCAAGTTTAAATTTCACATATATAGCATATAAAATATTGGCTATGTCATTTAACATCATTTATTGCAAAACTAGCCATTTACATGTGTTTTAATGTTCATGTGTTGAAATACTAATATGTATTAGTTATACAAATCTTCTAAAAGCTGTGTTCATATGGCCAAAGCCATCAGATTCCCCTGCGTTATGGAACTTTTCAGTACAACAGCCTATCAATCAGACAGGTAAGTGTTTTAATTGTTGGTCAGACAATTAAAGACAGATCCTCGTTTTCCTCTACTGAGTGTTTGTGTTTTACTTGTCGTTGTTTCTCTCCTCAGTGATTCTGCCCTCCTCCAGCAGTCACTCATCGTGCGTGCGCAGCTCGAGTCTTCACTCCATCACATAAAGCGCGCGCCTGAACATCACACACACACAGTCTGGCTCTGCTTGAGCGTCACTCCGTCTTGGACTATAATAACACTGAAGTTTGGCTTTTGGAGGTCTGTTGCCCGTCCCCTTCTTCAAAGGTATTTTGATGTTACCTACAGAAATCTCAGGAGGAGTGTGTTTCAGCACAAGGTGAGTGCGCGGAACGCGCTGACTGACTGACATCACCTGCTATTGTAAAGTATGACACACAAGATCGGCTACTTCATAATAATGAACTTTTTATGTGGCAAAGAATTCTGCATGGTGTTTTTATCTTATTTGTATTATCAGTTTTACTTACAAGCATGCACACAAACATTGCTTTTTAATATTGCATTACATTTTACAAAAAATGCGGTTTTAGTAGCCTAATGAATTTAATAATTTACGAATTTACATTAATGTATAAAAACAAGCTGAGAAAAATTACAAAGGTAAATTTTCCTTTAAATTTTAGTTAGATTTATGTCTTTAAGAACTGACGAATGTGGAGGAAAATAATTTGTGGAATTTGCAAGTATCAAATGTAAATACACATAATTTTAACACAAAAGAAAGGTTCTTTTACTTTTTTAACAATAGTTTAAACCTTCAGAAATCATAAAAATATCAGTTTTTGTTCCTCAAAACTGAGCAAAAACTAGATCAGTTATTGGCTATATTCTTTTTGGCAATCAATGCATAAAGAATCCTGCAATCTTTCAAATGCGCAAAAAAGCGGTCTTTAGGATCAGACTAAAAAAATAAAAGACAAATAATTTTTTCTCTGAAAAATAATTTAGGCCTATTGAAAGAACCGAAAAGGGTTATTTGGAGTCCCTTTAAAATAAACATTTTAGTTTTTTTTTTTTTTTTTATTGTGACGTTTATTAATAGTTTGTACATTTTAGGACCAAGTTAGGCTAACCAATAGTAGTTGTCATAAAATCCTAAAATTAAACCTCACTATTAAACTAAATGATATATGACTTTAACATCAAATGTAACGAAATCCTTAGATCAAATGTTGGTGGGAGTATCTTTAAATAAGCCTACTTGGCATGACAGGCTCAGTTGTTGTGCGTGTTTCTGCAGAGGGTCTGTTAGCCGAAATCACAACAGCTTGTTTCCTTTACTGTGACAGTGAGGTGGATAAAATAAATTAAATAGAAAAGCACACTATTAAAACACATCTTCCCAATATTGATTGCATTTGGCTGCGCAAAAAAAATAACGATTGTGTATTAATAAATAATAATGCTTAAACACTTTCCACCTAATCTTGGTTATGACAGTGTGATTATTCCTCAGTGAGACTGATGACCCATTAGCCGTGTTTTTATTAATCAACTCATGCAATTAACTGCATTATTAATGTCTAAGACACGCGGTGTGATTTCAGACACGCAATACTACAAATGCAACAGTTTCAAAGGGGGAAAATGGGAAAGAAGCAAAAATAAATTATAATATATAAAACAACAAAATAATATTTTTATTAATATTAATAAAAAACTGAACAAGAATGAAAGGATTAGCCTAAATATATCCGTATTTTTTGCAGGAGCAATTTGGCTGTTTAATAAATGGCTGTTTTAAATCTAATGATGGACTGACAATGATTTTTTTTTTTTTTTTTTGCCCAAATACCACAGAGCGCTCTTTAAGTGTCGGTCTGCCGCTCCGCGCGCGCCCTTATAAATCGGACACTTTACCTGCACGAGCTCATTATAGAACACTTATAAATACATCAATTAAACATTTCTATTTTACAACGATCGAGAAGAAAAAAAAAACATTGTCCCATAACCTATGCCCCTACAAATAAATATGAACAAGAACACAAACTAAGGTTCAGAACTTGACATTGTTCCAAACATACGAGATCACTTTTAGGCTACCCAACTGTTCCTGTCTATATGTATTTAGGCTTATCTATATGTATTTATATTTGGCTATTTTTTTTTTCAGTACAACCTGCTGATACGATGCCTTAAGTTCAGTATAGCCTGAAGCCGACATCAGCAATGGTGATCATGAAGAAGACAGTGTGCTATTGATTCAAACACAAAATACATACGATATAATGCCAAAAAAAAATAGTGTTGACATTAAAAGGCAAACAGTGTTTCTTAAAACACTATAAGGGCTACATAAAAGAGTAAAGAATATTCAGTGAAAATGTGCATGATGCAGAGCATTCCTCTTTACTTACATTTAAAATCGATAATTGATCATTTAATGCACCTATAATATATGCATATTATTTATAATTTCTTACATAACAATCTGAATTTAACTAGTTGCTGTATTGCCGAATAAGGCTACACCGCAGCCTTAAATAACAAACTCATTTACCTAACCTGAGCTTAAGTCTAACCGATCCACCTGCAAAGTGGCACACAATTGTTGTATCTTACAAATTTACGCTTTTAATATTAAATATTCATATTATCTGCATCTCAATTTTACTTGTAAAACCAATTTAACCGTATATAAGGTAGCCTAAATCAAACAAATAATCATCTTTGCAGTACCCCTTTGTTTAAATTCTGCTATTGAACGATTGATAAAAGGACTAAGCTGAAGGAAAATGAATGAATGAATTAATGAATGAATGGTGAATGAATGATGAACGATTGATACGATACTTTAGATTGCGTTGAATAGCCTAATCATATTTAAAATAAACACCTCAGCATCAGCATGTGTTACGCTTCAACTAACCCTGGGCCATAAAGGGAGCTCTGCCACCTGCTTCATGTTTCACACTGCTCGTCATTTAGCATGCCCAAAACAGCTAATTCAGGTCAATTTAAACACGCTACCCTTAAGCACTGATTGAACATTTACAAACCCTGATTTCCCGGCCTAATTTGCATATGCAGCACTCGACCTGCTTTCTCCGACACTACACGATAAAGTTAACTCTAAACAGACTTTTCGGTATAAACCGGTACAAAGGTGTTTTCTCCACTTTCATTAAGGCATAGGCTATTGACACTTTCAGTCAAACGCTAAAACAAACGCAATAATTAAAGCACGTGATTATTTCGGTCAATCAATTAACAGTCAAACGCTTCATCATCCTTTCAAACTGCGCATGCGCGAACGGCGTGCTTACTCTATTCTAGAACAAAGTGGGTTTTAACCCTGGGTTAAGAGCATTGCTACTAATCCCATAAACAACTGTAAAGCAATCTTTAACCCAGGGTTAAGAGCGGTATTTAAAATGATGACTCAAGGTTTAGAGCAGTGTAAAATGCCCTATTGTAGTCAACCGGTAGGCTAATGTAACAAGTAAAACAATGAAGTAGCTGGCTGCTATTAAAATTAGCACATACTAATGACGTTTTCTGTGTGATGTTGTTGGTCTTCAGTCAGCACTCCAAAGAAGGAAGGAGCGGAATGAAAACAGAAGAAAACCAGTCATGTCTTCAGCAGGCCCCCTCCGCCACACCTTACGGTGAGACACTGCCAATAATCTGACTATCAAACCCCTGTCAGTCTGTGTTATCTCCTTTACATTCAGTAATTCAGAAGATGCTTTTATGCTGAACGACAATAAATGTATTCAAAGCAGTAATAGACCAAAAAACACTATAGCTCCTTGTTAGTCTAATGCAGTACACCATTTTATAGCAAACAATCTTTGTTCTCAGAATGTTCTGGGACTATTTTTTTTTTTTAGATTTATTTTCTGTTGGTTAGTTAGGAAAGTTTATTTGCAAATAGATCACCACAGACAAGAGCATTCACAGAAAATTCTCTTTCAGGTTCCCTTTAACCTGTTACAAAAAATCTCCCTGCAGTGTTCCAATACAATCTGGATGCAGCCTTTATGATGCAAGCTGAGACGGCATCACTCAGCGATGCAATGTCAGACACAATGCACTCAAATGGAGCTAGTGACATCACTGACGGGTAGGGTTAGGGGTGGGGTTAGGTTAGACCAGTGGTTCTCAAACTTTTTTCATCAAGTACCACCTCAGAAAAAAATTGTCTCTCCAAGTACCACCAAAAATGAGCAGTATTGAAATACAGTAGCGTAGTAGGCTCAGTAAAGCGGCTACAACTCTGCTCAGATAAAAAACGTGGCAGATTACCTCAGAAATATAGGCTAAATGTCATATATGGCATATTATATACATCATTTTTGATAAATTTTGAAATATATGTAGCATGTACATGACATATTTCATTCCTCCGCGTACTACTAGAAGGAAGCCCGCGTACCACTAGTGGTACACGTACCACAGTTTGAGAACCACTGGGTTAGACCATTAAAAAGCATTGGATGCAGCTCAGATTGCACTGCACCCGGTCTGCATCCAGACCCCTCTGTAGTGTTCTGTTTGAGTTTTTAAATACCAAAAATAATCAAATGCAAACCACACGTATAAAAATAAAGGAGTCTGGAACCAAAAAGCTCACTTTCCAGTGAAGCCTATGAAGAACCTTTTTTTTTTTTTTTGGTACTCGGAACACAATTTATTGAGCAATTTAAGGCAGGGGTTCACAAGAGTTTCAGTCCGCGACCCCCAAAATAACAATGCCAGTGACTCGCGACCACAAATATTCTCTGAGGTGGTTATAAATATATAAACATTCCACACAACAGCGCACGCATACCAATAGGCCAAAGTCTATTCATCCTTTAATTTTGGAGAACGCCACTCGCAGACTATCCTCGATGTTCAATTGTGGCCTGTATTTTTTTTTAATGTACGTGAGTGACGTAAAGGTGTCAGAAAGTTTAACATGTTGCCATAAACTCAATGTGCTGCATCCGACGCTGTTGCTGTCTTTAATATACCGTAATCACCCCAGGGGTCGCAAAACCATTAAAAAGCTGATGACTTTTTTTTGTGCATGTTGTTTTATAATGTTTACTATTAACATGTTAATAATGTAGTAGAAAACACGTTGTTAAAATGCTGAGTTTCATGCAATTCCTTCAGGTTGCCCTAAAATAAGTTAACTTGATTTAACTGGGTTGAACATGAGACAGATGGATTTGCTCTTCAGTGTTTGGACTCTCAGTATTGAATATTAAGCCACACTGAACTTAACTAAACTGAACTTAAACTCTGAAAAGTGATCTGACACTGTTTCAATTTACTATAATTTTCTAAGGGAAGCGGCCGCTGCTTTGACACGATCTACATTGTAAAAGCGCTATAGAAATAAAGATGAATTCAATTGTAAATGTTACTATTAACTACTGTTTTGTTCGTCAGTAGGTTATGGATAAAATATGGTAATTCTAACAGTTTAATAAAATTAATTAGATTTTTGGAAACCGCCAAGTGACTCCCCCTCATTGTTCCATGACCCCCAGGGGGTCTTGTCCCCCACTTTGGGAACCACTAATCTAAAGGACGTTTTTCCAAATTAAAAAAAATTGTTTTTGAAATGAAGGGATGTTAAATGTTCTTCAGGGAAACATTGATGGCATTAAGAAAAAGCCCTTTATTTTAAGAGTGTAACATTAGTGTATGGGAAACATGTGGTTTGGTGGGGTAAAATTAGCTAATTATTGCTTGTTGACTTCATGTTAAAATAGCTTATTACTGCTGTCATCATGTCCTCTTTATATCGGTTTGTATCTGTGTTGAATAAAGTGGCATTTATATTTTAAATACATGTTTTACAGTAAAATATAGTGCAATACAGTAAAACAGATACAGTGTAGTGCATTTATAGTGTACTTAAATAGACGTAAAACCCAAACTCAGACACGTTCAGAAAACTGGTATGTACTCAAGCTATGTGACTGTGAGAAATACATTCACTACAAATGAATAAACGGCCAAATTAAATTGTTTAACTATAAAACAAAGCAGAAGCAAATATAGCTGTTAGGAGACATCACAGCCTGCACATCAGAGCTTACTGAACACTGCGAACACTGTCAGTGCTTTGTCAGTTCAATCTTATATTTCCAGCACTGCTCTTGTCTTGTCCTGTGTGAAGATGTGCTCGACTCTTTTTGCACTCATTTCTCATGTCTTCATCATTGTTTCTGTATTAAGCGTGTGGTTCGGGCATTTTGTTTTTGATTGCTGTATTTATTAAAGTACTTTTGGTTCAGCATTTGCCTCTTCTCTTTCAAAAAACCTGACAGACACAGCAGGAGTGAGAGGTCTGACTGTATCAGGGAAGCAAAATAGGTTTTTTGGTCTAAAAGTCACAAGCCAATCTTTTAAAATTAAAGTTTCTAAAATGCTCTGAAAAGTTGCTAAATTTAGCAAAAATAAAAAGTCAGCAACACTGGTGTTGGAGGACAAGAGCATTGTTATATAGTAGAAAACACATTGTAAAAAGGCTGAGTTTCATGCAATTCCGTCAGGCTGCCCTCACAAAAGTTTACTCAAATGTTTTTACAAATTTACGTGGGTTGAACATAAAACAATTAAGTTGTCACAAACTCTCAAGAATTGTGTTGATTCCTTTCATTTTTACTAAGTTGTTTGAACATACAGCTAAAAATATCGAGTCTATGAAAAGTGTTAGTAAAAAACTGAACTGAACTTCAGTAGTAAAACTTTTACTAAGCTAAACTGAATTGATTCCCAGTGATGGGTTGCAGCTGAAAGGGCATCTGCATTCTTAAAACAAATGCTGGAGAAGTTGGCAGTTCATTCCACTGTGGCAACCCCTGATAAATAAAGGGACTTAGCCGAAAAGCTAATGAATGGATGAAATTAATTATTTTTAATTTAACTAAAACTACACCAGCATCTTCACTGAACATTACTCTCTCCTGTCTGACTTGCTGGTCCAAAACCTGTAATATTGTTTAACTTATTTACTTTATTGTTTTAATATAGCTTTTTTTTTTCTTTTTGCTGCTTGTTCAAAATACTTATTGGGGGACGACTTAATTTTTTTCATGTACCACCCACTTAAATTTGAAAAAAATGATTAAGTTAATTTAATCGATTTGTGTTGGGACAACATGAAGAAGTTGTGTGTAACCCAGCATTTTGTACAAAGTATATAAATAAAGATGAATTGAATTGATAGAGGTGTTGATAAAAACAATAATCTTAAAACTATTCTTGAGAGTGATTAAACAAATCAGAAAATGGCAGCAATGGTTAAATCAACAAAATAGAGATGATTTAAGTGATATTGTTCTGGCTGATCTACACCTCTGCTTGTTCAAACTACTTTCTTAAAATGAACTAAATCATCACAATTCTTGAGTTTTTTTGGGGAAAACTTAATTGTTTTATGTTTAATCTACTTATAATTGTAAAAACAAGTCAACCTAATTGATTTGTGTTTGGAAAAAATGAAGGAATCGTGTGGAACCCAGCATTTTTTACAGAGTCATAAACCATGCAGAATAAGACCCAAGAGAAGGACAGAATAGAGCTGCGGTCACACTGCACTCTTCTCCCCAGAGTTTTCTATTCATACACACGTGAACGCGTCAGACCGGAAACGCAAGATCATGCGTCAAGTTTCACAGTTCACTGCTTTAGATAGTTCAAGATTGGTGAACTCTGACTTACAAAATCGCATCACGTGATTGCTTTTTAAAATGTCTAATCACCTTGTTTAATTCCACCCCTTTTCGCAGGGCCGTACAACAGAATTTCACATGCTTGAACTCTAGTGTGACCTCAGCATAAAAAAATAGAATTAAGTGGACTGAAAAAAAAAAATTTTTTTCAAACTACTTACTTAAAATGAGCTGAAACAACACATATCTTCAAAGTTTAGGGGGACAATTTAATTGTTTTATGTTCAATTCACTTAATTTGTTAATTTGTGGCCGAGAAAGCTTAGCGTGGTGCAATTTAAGAAAACACATGCAATTCCAAAAAGTGTCGTAAATTGTTAAAAAAAAAATCGTAAAACGTAAACGGATCCATCACATTTAAGGGTCTTCTTAAAACATTTCCATTGCGTAGTGAGAAAATGCAATGCGTTTTCGTTAGTTTGCGTTGTAAGAAAATGCAGCGCGTTTTTTAATAATGTGAATGCGTTGTGAGGATTTGCAGCATGTTTGCTGTCAAACAGATGAAGATCTTTTCTCAATTTGCTGCCGTTTTTTTTTTTTTTTTTTTTTTTGGTAATTGCACATGTTCTTAAATTGCAGCATGTTAATCTCTCATGGCCACCATAGATTTGTGTTGGGACAACATTAATGAATTGTGATGAACCCTGCATTTTTTACAGTGTACAATCGTTCTTACAAATTTTAGTGACTTAAACATAAAACAATGCCTAGAAAAACTTTAGAATTGTGTTTTTCTTTGCTCATTTTAAATAAGTAGCTAAAATAAGGAGCAAAAATAATTTTTTGGGTCATTCACCATAACTGAAAAATGTACTTACTATTTACTCACCCTCAAAGAATTCCAAACCTTTGAGTTTCTTTATTCCATTGAAGACAAATGAATGTATTTTGATGTAAGCTGGAAACCTGTAAGCTTTGTCCTCCATTGTAGAAAAAACAAATGACAGGTTACAGGTTTCCAGCTTTCTTCAAAGCATCTTCTTTTGTGTTTAACAGTAGAAACTCAACAGTAGAAGTACATTGTCAATGTGATTTTGTTTTTATTTTGAGGACGGCACCACAATGCACTTCACTCCACATTTCTCCTTTTTGAATCTTTACATGTTGATCTGCATTCTATGATGTGTGTGTATTGCGTCTATTGCTGTAATGGTGCAATTATTTGTGTCCTGGCGTCAGCTGACTCCTGTTCTCCTCCACCAGACCATGTGGGAGGAGGTGAGGTGTGCGCAGGCTGCGAGTCCCCCATCGCGGACCGGTTCCTGCTGCGCGTCAATGAACTGTCCTGGCATGAGACCTGTGTGAAGTGTGCGGTGTGTCGCAGCGCTCTGAGCGGGACCTGCTACTGTCGGGACAGACTGCTCTACTGCAAGCACGATTACGAGAAGTAAGACAGTTCAGTGTTTATTCTAGTACTGTACACATGCAGTTAAAGTTCTGGTGTAGCAAAATCTTCAGCTTTCAGTGCACTGTAGAACATCCCTCTGATCTCTCTATAAATGTAGCATGAGTGTTTTTGTTCTGATCATGCTGTGATGCTGAAGCCTCTGTTGGGAAATATTAAGAATTTTGGAAATATCGTTTTTTTTTTTTTTCAGCCCTCACTGAAAATCCAGTCAGGGATCCATTTTATTTATATTTTTATAATCTTTTTATTGTTTTTAGCATAAGAAAACAATCAATAACACAAACAGAACAAAAAAGGGTACATAGGCCATTTCAAAATACACAAATAGTCGGACACAACATAATACAACATCATCCAGAAAGCCTAAGGAAATAAATAGAATTAAATATACAGTAAAACAATAATAATTTACAGAGAAATGTGTAGGCTCCACAACTCGACTTACTCCAGACCAATCCCACCCATAAAGAGTTACAAGTCAGCATTACAGATATAGAACATAGTTGGGTTCCAGATTTTAAAAAATGTGTTTAGTTTGTTTGTCATCCCATATCGCATTTCCTCCATGGGCAACATGTACTTAAGCTCCTAATCCAAATTTTGAAGACGGGCACATAATCTGACTTCCAATTTTGTAAAATTATTTTCTTTGCTAATATCATACACAAAGATCTAGAGAAATCTTTTATTTTTGAGGTGTCTCCGAAAATGCCCAATTTTTGATCTGGTGACAGATTAATCCTGTATACTTCAAATATAAAATTAAAAATGCTCTCAATCAGGAATCCATTTACCAAAACCATTGAAAGATAGCCAACTGAGATTGGCCAAAGTTCTGTCTTTACAAACATAGTTTATTATTTTGGTGTTGCCCGAATCCAACGTTTCAATGCCAGTGTCACAAACATTTGTGGTTGCGATTGCAACTGTATTGCAATTGTAGAAATATCTGTTAATTAAAAGTTTCCACATTTTGTGATTCATTTTCTGATTATTAATGTGAACTGCATTATGGGACATCGATCTCTGCTCTGTCGACTTTTGATGTTGTAAATTCAACTCTACAGTTTAACAAAGTGACTTTTATTGACATTTTTAGCGGTTTGAAATAACAGTGAAAGAAGTAATATATTGAGAAATAAATCTGTAAAATAACTAAAAATGTGCTGGCAGTTTATTACAAGGTTTTTGTACTGTGCAACACCAACCCTGACAATATATCACTTTCAATTATCAAAAATGTTTATAAAAGTCACTTTTTTGACCTTTTCAAAGTTAAAAGTTGCTGGAAGAAAGATCAGGGTCCCATGATGGAGTTCAATAACATAAATAAACAGGAAAAATAAGGAAAACTGATCATTTACATTTTTTTTTTGAGTGAAGAGCTGTAGTTAAGAGAATAGTTTATGGCTGTATTCTATTCCTAGTTATTACTCCCCATGCCCTGTTCCTTTCACACACTTCATGATCCACTGAAGGATTTTTAAAAAGCATAAAGTTGTCTCTCTCACATTTACTGTGATTTCATTAACTCTTCAGATGGACAATACACTCCCTTCAAAGTGCACTTTGAAATCATTTATGCCATTTTGAATGCAGCACGTGGCTCATGATGAAAGCTATAGGTGACTTGATATTATTTACAAGCTGAACTCTTTGATGCATCTCCAAAGTTTGTGAAAACAAAACGCATACAGTTGCAGTTAGAATTATTCATCCTCCTTTGATTGATTTATTTATTTATTTTTAATAATGTTCAACAGAGCGAGGAAATTTTCACAGTATTTCCAATAATATTTTTACATTTGGAGAACTGGACAACTGTTTTATTTTTGCTAGAAAAAACTTTTTTTTTTTTAAACACCATTTTTAGGTCAATATTATTAGCCCCCTTAATTGTGTTTTTTAAATGTCTGCAGAACAAACCATCGTTATGTAATGATTTGCCTTATTACTCTAACTTGCCTAATTAACCTAGTTAAGCATTCTAGTATCTTAAAAAATATCTAGTCAAATAATATGTACTGTCATTATGTCAAGGATAAAAGAAATCAGTTAATAAAAATGAGTTATTAAAATATTATGTTTAGAAATGTGTTGAAAAAATCTTATTTCTGTTAAACAAAAATTGGGGGTTAATAATTCAGGGAGGCTCAAATTATTACTTTAATTGTATGTTAATGGTTTGAATGTATGTGTACAACATGTATGCAGTAGTTTGAGTGTAAAGATGTAAAAATAGACCTTTAAAATAATAATAATTAACAATATCCTACTTTAAGAAATTATAGTATAAATCATTTCAGTATTGAATAATTAATTGTAATTAAATGCATCAAATAAATGAAAGCAGTTTTTACATCATTATTTGACCAAAGATCAAGGTTCTGTAATGCAATTCAAAAACATAAATAAACAGGGGGGAAAAATATGAATCACAAAATACGGAAAATTGCTAACTTACAGTTTACAATTTTAAAAAGAATAGAGTTTTCTCTCTCACATTTACTGTGATTTGCTGTCAAGGTATTTCGAGTTATTTTTATAGTTCAGTTTTACATCTTCAGATTTACATTTGTGCTCCCTTCATAGTGCACTTTTGAAATAATTTATAGCATTTTGAACGCAGCCATGATGAAAGCTATTGGTAACTGGATATTATTTACAAGCTAAAATCTTTGTTACATCTTCATAGTTTGTGAAAAAAAAAACATATGTTTTAATTTATAATTATAATGTATACTGTATTGGCCTACAACATGTGCAGAGGTATGAGTGTCAAATATTTAAAAGTAGACCTTCCTTATAATAATATTAATATTAATAAATAATAATAATCAATAGCCTACTTAATAATAGTAAAAATAATTTCAGTATTGATTAATTCATTGTAATTTTATACATCAAATAAATGAAAGTAGTTTTTACATCGTTATTTGACTATATATAGTTTCTATATGAGACATGTTAGATATTGTAACGAGTTAGAATAAAATATAGAAAATTATCAACATTAATGTTAATGTTGTGTGCTGTTAACTCAAGTGTTGTAGTTAAGAAAAAACTAAATGCATGTTTTTATCAAACTTTTATCAAGATTTTTTTTTTAAATGATGCGGATTTTCTCTAAAGAAGTTGTTACTTCAGTCCAATTAGAGTTTCATTGTGGACATTTTAACTAACATGGTTCAAGAGATGGTTCAGTGACTGAGAAATTACAGGTTTGAGAAACAGTTGCGTGTATTACATGGTTGTTTGGGAAATGCATCCCAGGTTAATTGTGATCTGGAAGACAATAAAAAATGTTTTAGTTGGGTAATTTTTTTATTTATTTAAAAAATGCAATTGTTTTAAAAAAAAAATGTATGCAAATATTTTTAAGATCTATTAGGTTTCAATGTTTTGTGAGAAAAAAAAAATAGGCAGATTTCAAAGATCTGTTTTTCGACAATCATGAGTTATAAATTTATTGAATTGTATTCCAGCTGTATAAGTTTGTTTTTGATCTCAACCAGATTTTAAAATACTTTGCATGAATGTACACTACTGTGCTGCAGATCAAAAATGACATCCAGAATAATGGACAACCATCAGATTTAATGGCAATGAAATATGAAGTGCCTTAAGGATCTGTCTTAGGCCCTTTACTATTTCAAATACACTTGCTGTCCCAGTAGACGTTATTAAATTAGCTTTCACTCCTATGCAGATGATACACAACTATATATTTAAACAAAGCTCAAAAACTATGATTCACCAAACAAGCTAAAAGACCTAGAAATAATAAAAAGAAAGACCACAATAACAATTAGAGTGGTTGTGCTGCATGTTAACATGCTATATTTGCTCCATTATGTTAAACTCCTATTGTTATATTAGGAAGTTGTTTCTAAGCATAGGTCGAGAGCTGTAGTTTAACCATACAAGTTTGTGTTGATCTTTGTGAACCCGATTTATAGAGCACATGTATAAGCTGAATAAATAAGCTTGATGTTTGGCTTGTTAGGATTGGACAATCTTTGGCTAGCTATTAGAATATCGTGAGTCTGAAGGTTAAAAAATAAAATCTAAATACTGAGAAAATCATATTTTAAGTTATGCAAATGAAGTTCTTAGCAAATGTTGAGTTTTAATAGTCAGAGTAGGAAATGTACAAAATATCTTAACTGAATATAATATTTACTCAATATTTTAATGATTTTTGGCTTAAACATAAAATCTCTTTTGCATTTACCCATACATACACTCAAAAATTGATGTTTGCTGGTTGTTCAAATTACTTAGTAAAGGTTCAGGAAACCCTGAAGTACTTTTTTTTTAAAGATTGTACCAGATGTGTGTGTTGAGCATCATTTAATTGTGGATAAACCTGGATCACTTTAATCCTTTGTCAGCTAATTTCATCTTCCGAGTTTAAAATTATTAGTATCAAAGGGGGCAGGATCAAAATCGATGACATAGCGCAAATCTTCTAGCCCAGTGATGACCTGTCGGTTTCTCATTATTATTCATAGACATGAGATTTCTTATCCTATGAGAAGACACTGCTTCTTAATTATTGATGACTGTATGTGCTTTGCATGAGAGTTGGAGAATGGCAGGCTTTGTCTTTTATCAGTTGAGTTTGTTACCATTCAGACACATTGCCTATATCTGTGCTGCTGTGTTCACGCATGGTTAAAGTTTACAATCCTCCAGATTACCGGCAGGGTTAATGGCTGAAATAAATAGGGCAAGAGACCTGCTGCACTGCTATCTCAGACCCGGCAATTTAGGAGGAGAGAAGTCCTCTTCATTTATAGTGTTTATTCATTCATACATTCATTTTATTTTTGGCTTAGTCCCTTTATTAGATTGGGGTTGCCACAGTGGAATGAATCGCCAACTTATCCAGCATATGTTTTACACAGCGGATGCCCTTCCAGCCACAACCCAACACTGGGAAACCCATACACACTTATTCACACACATACTCCGGCCAATTTATTCATTCATTTTCTTTTCGGCTTGGTCCCTTTAATTATCTGGTGTCACCACAGTGGAACAAACTGCCAACTTATCCAGAATATGTTTTACCCAGCACATGCCCTTCTAGTTGCAACCCATCACTGGGAAACATCCGTACACACTCATTCAAACTCATACACTACGGACAATTTAGCTTACCCAATTCACCTATACCACATGTCTTTGGACTGTCCAAAGACTGACCCAGATAGGGCTCGAACCAGCGACTTTCTTGCTGTGAGGCAGTCGTGCTACCCACTGCACATCTGTGACACCCTCATTTAGTGTTTACATAAACATAATAATCTTTATATTAATTTAACAAACATTTTTTGAAAAAAATTCTGAGGTAGACCTTAACTGAAAGAGGAGGGCTTCATAAAACAACACAATTGCTGAGATCTTTGGGGCAATAACTTAATAGATTTATGTCCAATTCACTTAAATTTGTAAAAACTAACACTTTAACGTAATTCCTTCATGTTGTCCCAAACACAAATCGATTGTGTGGAACCCAGCATTTTTTACAGTCTACTATACTATACAGTACTATGTATACTACTGTACTATACTACTGCCATTGCCAAAAAATATACCTGTTCAACAAAAAAATGGTTTTGTGGTCCAGTGTCACATTTTAGTTCAGTTAACCAATAGTCCAATTTTAAACAATTGCATCCTTTTTTTGTGTGTGGAAAACAAAGGAAAAACCTGAAGAATCATAAAGGCAGGGGAGCATTTGGAACATGTAGAAAATGAACATGGTAGAAATGAACATATTTTGGGTGAACCGCTGCTTTAAAGGCTGATTCTCTGATAAAAACTGCCAGTTATCGGTTTGGGTCAGAGGGAGATTCCCAGCAGCCATAATTTCCCTGTGACATCAGCAGGAGTGTGGACAGTTGAAGGGCGATTTTGTGGCCTGTTATCACTGCTGTGAGAAGTGTCAGACACCATGGAGAAGTGTGGACTCTCCCTATGTTGCTGACATCTGGAGGCCATCCAAAAAGAAGAGACCGGACAGGATAAAAGGACTCTGGAAGAGTCTGAAATCATTCTTGCCAGGAAGACAGATCACCGGACTGTTCTGGGGTATGAAATTACCATACTAACTTGACATCGCTTCACACCGTGATGAGAAATGGGACTATAGATTTGATAATTGTTTTGCATAGAGGCTGGCAGCAAAGCATGTCATAATGAGGCTAAAAGTGATCAACGATTACAAACGAGAAGCGGATGCTGGCTGCTGCTGTTTTTCCCCTGGAGCGGGATCTGTCGGTGTTATTTGAGTTTGTTTATCGTTTGCGTTCAGGACTTGGATTTTTGTGCATTACTTATAATACATTTAAAATCCATAGACTATTTTCTTGTTCCAGATCTGTTTTACGACCCAAAGAATCATTGTTCAAGAGTAAAACATTTTGTTTTTTTAACAGCTTGTGAAAAAAGAAATCCAGTTTTGAAAGTTTATGCAAGATTTCATATTATTGTAAGAAACTTCAAGTTCGGTAAAGAAAGCTTTCGGCTTGACATTCAGTTCTTTTCCTATAAATACACTGTGCGCTGCCATAGACATGGATATAATATGTTCTCCATGATTTGGGAGTCTGGATGAATGTACTCCTGCCCCAAAATCTCAGGTTTTAAAAATGTATTCATTAATTTTCCTTTAGTCTAGTCCCTGATTTATCAGGGGTCGCTACAGTGAAATAAACCACTGACTACAATATCTTCTTCTTCTTTGGCCTTAGTCCCATTTGGTTGCGGGTTCGGCTCTTTGAAACAAGCCATTTTAGACTTGTCCATATGATAACGACTTTTTTACACATTCAGGCCGGCCTGTCGTCTGGGCCTGTCACCCTCATACACTCATACACTCCGGACAATTTAGCCTACCCAATTCACCCCAGCATGTCTTTGGACTGTGGGGAAAACCAGAGCACCCGGAGGAAACCCACACGAATGCAGGGAGAACATGCAAACTCCACACAGAAACGCCAACTGACCCAGCCGACGCTCGAACCAGCGACCTTCTTGCTCTGAGCAGACAGTACTACCTACTGCGCCACTGCATCGCCAAGTCCCACACATCAATAGTTTTTTCTGATTCTCCCTTTAACAAACAGCTTCCTTTAATAAAGATGTTTATTGCTAAAGCACTTGTCAGAAAATTGACAGGAACACGGCACAAGGCTGGGGCTATAATGCTGAGGTATTTTTTCAAAAATAAACTTCAGCCACTGACTCTTCACAGCCTCATCTTTGCGGTACGGCTAAAGATTTGTTACAGCAGTGATTCATTCAAACAGCTCTGAGTCGACTCTTTTATAGATGAATCAATAGTTTTAAACAAGGTGCACTTTCAGATTTTAGCCTTAGCTGGTTATTTCACTTCACTTAGAGCCATCGTACATGAAAGGTCATTATCAAAACTCATAATAGGGGCTCTTTAATGCTTTAATGTGTGCAAATATTCATTTTAAACTAAATTCAGTTCCAAAAGTGTGTAATAAGAAAAATGTGTTTTCAAAAGTCTTTGACACATACTAATACTAATAATAATAGTAATAATAATAATAATAATAATAATAATAATAATAATAATAATAATAATAATAATAATAATAATAATAATAATAATAATAATAATAATGGGTCATACCCAACCACATAGTGAAGTGACCACATCAAAATGAACAGGAAACATGTCAAACTGTATTTATAATGAAAGAATAATTATAAATAATAAGTGATGTGTATTTTGATGGTTAAGGATTTGTTTCTTATCCTATATTTTCAGGAATTGCTGTGAATCTTTCTTGCCCAAACGGACCTGAAAGTTTCACTAGGGTGATTAAAGATTTAATATTCTCTCATCTTATTTCTTTATTTCAAGTCAGGCACAATGATTGTGCGCAGTCAGTGTGTGGATGTGAATGTTTGGTTTGCAGAGGTTATTAGTGGATCTTGCATGGTATGTGCTGTATTTGTGGAGGAGAGTTGGCACAGTGTTGTGCGGGTGACCTTGACTGAATCCTCAACAATGTCTCCTTGTGTTCTCGCGGTCTGTCCATCAGCACGGCCGCTCCTGCCTCTTTCACCCTTGTCCCATCTGCAGCAGGTGTGTGCTCCAGTTTGGGGGTGCCAAGGAATCTTTGATGGTGTTAAAAAAATGAAATTTGGGCAACAGCAAAAAACGCTTGTGCTAATAATATACTTTAGTGTAAAAGACCTGCTTAAATATTCTAAATGTAATAATGTCCTCGTAAAATCTAAATTAACTTTTTTTAGGATCAGTATTTTAGTCTAAATATCTATATATGATATCTATCTATCTATCTATCTATCTATCTATCTATCTATCTATCTATCTATCTATCTATCTATCTATCTATCTATCTATCTATCTATCTATCTATCTATCTATCTATCTATCTATCTATCTATCTATATAAAATGCACCAATAGATCGACAAAATTAGCTATTAGAAGATATAAATATTCAAAGTGTGCAGTTTGTTACTTATATTGATTAATGATTTTTTTTGTCATCACCTTAAACTTCAGTTTCTCATCAAATCCTCTGACCAATCAAATGCTTTATAGACGAATTACCGGTTTGTAAACAATCAGGACCCGCGCGCAGCGAGGTTGCAAAAAAAAAAAACCGGAAGCGCTAGCATTTACAGTTAAGAAATGACATCTGATGCGGTACAGAGTTTGTTGTTGTATTAGAGATAAGTTATATTGATTATATATTATACATATTATTTACATAATGCTTTCAGCGTGTTATAACAGCTTGTCACCCAGTAATAAGCACAGTTATTCTGTAAAATTAACGTTAAAGCAAGCAGCGTTTGTCTGACAGGTCCATTTGCAATAGCACCCTCCCAATTTATATTGGATAAGTCAAAATGGCCAAGCATTCAGCCCCAAATATACAACTCTAATGAAACTCCAAGTGATTTTACAAGAGAGAAGTTAAAGGCCTACAAGTCTTTGTATGCCAACAATTTTTTTCTGTGTGGTCATATGCAAGAAATAAGGTTCCATGATTACCAGATTCAAAACTTTGTAGTGCTAAAAACCAAAGTTCTGCCTAGTCAAAGACAAAGAAAAAAGACGGAACTGTATAAGGCCTGGGTTATCATCAACAAGCAAAACAACTGCATTCTGCGAACTGCAGCTGTATGGCAGGGTTTGTGAACTTACACTTTCACGTTTCATTCCAAGCATACAGTGTCCGTAGCAGACATCCCAACTTGGGAAAAGTCATTTCCGGGGGATACAGAGTTGATTTGCGGGAGGTAGCGGGATATTGGGTGTTTGAAGAGCGGGGCGGTGGTGGTGGTGGTGGGGGGGGGGGGGGTGCGTTGAGTGAGCAACGTATCTGGGTAGGGGGGCGTGTGCGCGGGAGATGTCCCCGAAGAGCGGTGAGAGTTGCGTGCGTCATGTGGCATAACATTACCTGAAGAGTGGTAAGTGTGAGTTGCGCGCGACATACCTTAAGAGCTACGAGGGATGCGGTGGAGAGAGGGCTGTGCAACGTATTTAAGGACCGGGCAGGAAGCGCGCGATTTCCGGGAGATTATCGTTCATTTCCGGGGCATCCGGGAGTGTCTATGCATTTGAGGGATACTCCCGCAACTTCCGGGAGAATTGGGATGTCTGCCGTAGTTTAATTAACCACATTTAACTGTATTTGCTGAAATCATTGCTGCAATCAAAAACGAGTAATGTATATGATTTAGCATAGCGTGAACATACCTGATATGAAATGAGAACTGCAGAGTCGAGCATTTTTAATTAGGTCGTCATGATAACATTGAACTTTGAATATAACTCCATCTTTCGTGTCTTTATTTTATTTAAGAACTATCAGTCATATCTTGGATATCTTGAATCTATTTTTAATAGTTGGAAGTAAGATTTTTTTATTTTTGTAACTTTTTTGGGTGTTTTTTCTGACTGTTCTTGATCCATCTCCTCTTCATTCATGGCGTATAGGAATCCCTTTAAAACCTTTCTTCTATTAGGAATGAAGTCACCTCGGGTGACTCTGACCCAGGTAAATGAGAGTGTTATACTGGCTACAATAAACTTGCAAGGTGACGATCTGAAGAAATAAATAGAAAACCAAAATGCTATTGACTATTTTTTTTTTAAGAGGGAGGAGCTACTCTATGTCTTTATTTGTCTTCATGTCTGCAACGGTTCACTGACTTTACAATGAATGGGGAAAAGTGTAATGCGTAAAAGTGGTATGTCAGCCACAGTGAAGGAAATCTTCTGGTTGAAATAGCCGATCACATGCTTCTGTGGGGGGAGCGGCTTGTACAGATTCACTTGTTTCTTATGGTAAACCCTGTCACTTGGTGATCTCCATGTGCCTGCATTGATTTTGACAGGAAAAATATAGTACAGCACATCCCATCAAATATTATGTCCTTCCAATATCGTAATGTAGTCTTTGCTCAGGTTTTGCCTCTGTTCTTGTAGTGCAGGGGTCTCAAACTGCCAGCCCCCTGGCCAATTTGAGGCCCTGCCTCCTCCTCCATCTGGCCCCCAACTGAAGTCAAAAATATAACGAGATTCGACCCAACAAAACATATATTTTTGAATCACTATCATTGTTGTGCAGTCGCATATACACTTGTGGTTTTGAGTAAAAAGTTCAAAGCACAGAAAATAATAACTTTTGCAATATTTTAATCCTTTAATTAATTTATTTTTTTGTAAAGATATTTGTGTATAGCTGTACATTCAGCGTGTATTAAGCAATGTGTAAGGGAGGCGCACAACTAATGCGCACTGAGCTGGACTTTAGACCTCCTCTTAGCTGGTCTATTGTACAGTCTAATTTAGTTCCTCAAAATAGCAACGTGCCAGCAATGAGCTTTAACACACCTCCTTTTTAGATCAGAACGTCAATGGGTGCATATATGAGCGCAAATGCATTTGCTATTTAAGCAGCGTTGTGCAAAACATCAAAACGACTCTTGCTCCGAGCTGAAACTAGCAAACAACAATCGTGTCGCGCCTTACGCCGCACTGCACCAGGTGTATAATAGGGCCCATTGTCTTACAATATTCGTTAAACTTTTGGTTTAGCAACAATAGATTGAAACATTATTATTATTGTTGTTATGCCTATTATTAAACTGTAGTATTTTCAGCAATTTAAACTACCCTTTCAATATGCACAACCAGACACAAAAAAAGGAGCTTTGATACTCTGGGGACGAATGTCTGAGTGCATCAATTACATCACGTTTCCTCTTTTTTTGTGTGCTAGAATGTTAAAGTGGCCTTCCTTTGAATTGTCAGTCACTGATATGGCCCCCTCCGCCAATTTGAGTTTGAGACCCCTGTTCTAGTGTATATAACCACATCCTCCACTTACCATTGAAACCACCATAAAGGAGGTTAGTGTCATGCCAGTATTTGTGAATGTGCAGTTTTGTTGCTGATTAAAAATGTGTAATTTAACTGCGAGTTCAGTTTTTGAATATTTCAAGATTGTCTTATTCATTTAGATAGGAATTTAGTCTTACTACATCACACATTAATGTAATGGTACATTTCAAAGCACTTCATGCAAACTTTATAGGGCACCTATGATGAAAATCATCTTTTGTAAGCTGTTTGGACAGAACTCTGTGCAGGTATATAGTGTGTCCACAGTCATATTGGAGTGATATAAACACAATAAGTCTCTTTTTTTATTTCCTGATATTAAAGTAGGATTCAAATCTCTCCCATTTTGAGGCCGACCGTAACTTGATGTAAGAATGCGATTTCCCCGCCCACCGAATTGATTGACAGCCGTGTATTAACATGTCTCCGTAGTAACAAGTGTAATCATATCAACAAGATACACAAAGCAACTGAGTTTAAAAGATCTGTTCAGCTCTCTGTGATCATCAATCATCATCAAATGTGATCAAGAATGAGTTTTACAAGTTTAAAATGTTTTTAAAACAGTGCATGTTTGTAATTACAGCCTTTTAAAAATGTTTGTAATGAATTATATCGATTTTACCATCTTTACTTTATCACCACAGCCACATGTCAGTACAGTTATAAAAGAAGACGCTTCTATCCTGGTTAGTGGAGTATCATTGCAACTCCACAGCAAATACATCAAATAACTATTAGGAAAGTTCTTACTGTACTATTTCTTACAAACGTTACATGAAATCTGCTTCCCTTTATGTCTGTGACTGTGCTGTTTATCTGACGAAGCCGAGGAGCAGACTGAGGCACACTCTGACAGGGGATCGGTGGTTGGGGAGAACTAGTATTAAAGGCTCAGGCCACAAACACAGCTACATTGTGTTCAGAGCAGAAAATCCGATATTCTAAAAGGTATAACAAATAATCTGATGGGTGTTTTGAGCTAAAACTTTACAGACACATTCTGGAGACACAAAAGACTCATCTTAAATGTTGAAAAAGAGGTAAAATAGGTGCCCTTTAAATAAAAAAACTACTTTAATACTTGTATTAGCAAGAAGAGGATTGAGAAGCAGTTATCCACTTCATTTGCTACAGTTTGTAATGAATTAATCTTTGTGGCACAGATTCAACAAGGAGCTGGGAGCACTCCTAAAATATTTTGCCTCAAATTGACATGATAACAACGCAGAGTTGCTGCAGGATTGTGTGATGTACATTCTTGATGTGAATCTCCTGTTTCAGCACATCCCAATGGAGCTTTATTGGAATCTGGAGTCTGTGGAGGCTATTTGAGTACGACAAACTCATTGTCAGGTTCAATATGGCAGTTTTAGATGATTCAAGCTTTGTTTATTGACATTCTCTTCTGTTTGAAGTACGTAGCATCACAAGATGGACACACTGTGGTCATAAAGGGATGAAGATGGTCAGCAGCAATATTTATAAATCATGCTCAGATGATACCAAGTGGCCTAAAGTGTGCCAAGTAAATCTTCTTCACACCATCACACCACCAGTAGCCAAATTCTGACTCTACAATCTGAATGTTGCAGTAAAGACATTCAGATTGATCAGATCAAGCAGCCTTTTCAGTCTTCTATTGTCTATTATACCCCCCCCCACCCCCCCCCCCCCCCCAAATAAAAAAATTTAAATTAAAACTATACGCAATCAATACTACATATTGGGTATATCTCATCCAGTATATTAAAATCATAATTGGATTCAGTCTTATTGGAAGCTGCCTCCCTAATCTAATTAGCAATGGTGTCTCTTTAGATCCAGGAAGGGAGACACAGTTTTAAGCTTTGTACTGTAGTTGAGCCTACTTGCATCATGGTCATTGTGCATACTTTTATTCACACTTTTAGAACAATCTATTAATTTTTTTTTTTAAACAAACACTGATACGCCAAGGGAGAAAATTTGTTTAAAACATTGATTCAAACCTAACATGTTTTCATCAACAGCCAGTGTCACCTTTTTTTCTGGCTCAATTATATGTGGACAGATTTACAATGTGCCCTTAAACAACAAGATTCCAGTGACAAGCAATATGGCTGTATGCATCATATATGACAGTAACATGACAAAAACATTTTTAGGGATAGGTCACCCAAACCTGAAAATTTACCCTTTGTGTTCCAAACCAGTTTGAATTTCTTTCTTCTGTTGAACCCAAAAGAAGATATTTTGAAAAATGTTGGAAAACTGTAACCATTGACCTCCATAGTATTTGTTTTTTCTGCTATGGAAGTAAATGGTTACAGGTTTTTAGTATTCATCAGTATTCAGAACAGCAAAAAAAAAACTGGAACTGGTTTGGAAACAGTCAATGATGACAGAATTTTATTTTTATTTTTTTGGATTAAATATTTTTAACACCACAGAAGTTCAGAAAAGTGTACTGCACTCCCAAATGAACAGGTTTACAATATCATTTATAAATATTAAACCTTTTTAACATTATTAAAATCACATGCTAAATGTGATGGATATTTTGGTTCACAGTTCTAATGTGTAATGCAAACTGTATGTTTGCTAGTTATTTTACTTTCAAGATCTGAGGTAAACTGCTGCCGCTTTCAGCATGATAATAAATGTCAAGTTTATTGGTATTCAGCCTCACACTGGTAATATTAAGTCAAAGATGATCAATAGATTGCCATGCGTAAAATGATTTTATATTTTAAAAAAAACACCTAATGTGAAGAGCATTTAAAATCCACAACAAGCCATTGATTATCCTGCTTATCCCATAGTCATTTGCCAAGTTAACTTATTAAAACAATTTTTTCACTTAGCACAACAAACTCTGATCAAATATTTGTCAGTTATGACATGTTGGGAGTGTGTGTGTGAATGTTAATGTCATAGGCATATCTAATGGCTCATATCTCTTCACAAATATTTTTCACAAATATTTTTGAGCAGATTTGTGAGTTTGTTAACCCCTTAAATGTCCACCATGCAAAAAATATTTGGATTGCATTTCTTAACAATTAATGTTGCTAGTTAACACACTGAATGTATTTCATTTTCAACACATTCCATAATTTCTAAAATGTCAGCTTCTACCAAATGATTGATATGTCGATTTATGGTAGAAGTAACTGAATCAATACATATACAATGAAAAATCTGAAAATATAAAGTGTAAGACCAATTTATTTAAAAACATGACCAACATAAAACATTATTAAAAAACATTATAAAAAAAATTCTCTTTGTTTTTTGAAGTATGCCATAAAATATTTCAGAATGTCATGGAAAAACATTTTTTTTTATTATTTTATTTATTTATTTATTTATTTATTTTTTATTTTTACAATAAAACCAAAATCAAGTGTAGTGGTGCAACAGGATCATATTTGTTTGATTATTTTGTAAACCATTATTTAAAACAGTCATTCTTTAAATGAATTTAACAGTCCTAATTTAAAACAGTCAAAATATGGTCAACCATCGGGTAGAGTAGGCTGTTAAAGGAAGAAATGTTGGAAAAAATTTAGAATGATAAAGATCAGAGATGGTGGCGCAGTAGGTAGTGCTGTCGCCTCACAGCAAGATGGTCACTGGTTCGAGCCTTGGCTGGGTCAGTTAGCGTTTCTGTGTGGAGTTTGGATGTTCTCCCTGCTTTCGCGTGGGTTTCCTCCGGGTGCTTCGGTGCTTCAGAGATCCCTTAAACGTCTGGTAAAATCAAATTATAAAAAACTCACAGCTATGTTTAATAGAGACAACGAGAGCATCCCTAAACGCACAATGTGAAGGGAACTCAAGGAATCATGAACTGTTCAGGGAACGCAAGACTTAATTTTAACACATTGATTGGCCACCACAGTCCAGACTTTAACCCTATTGAGAATCTTTGGAATGTGCTGGAGAAGACTTTGCGCTTCTCCACACAAGATCCTGGCAAAAAAAAACAGCATGTAATTCTGGATGGGAATAAATGTTGTGATATTGTGGAAGCATATTGAAATGATGCCACAATGTAAGTAAGCTGTAATCAAATATAAAGTCTGTTTAACTTGTTATTAGAGTGTGTGACTTTTTGGGAAAGGCAAAGACTACAAAATTATGGTCAAAGTTTTTCATCAAGTATGTATTTCCAGCACAATCTCACGACAATTTATAATTTTTTGATTTAGTGGCTAATTCATATGAATTTATACGATTTATTTTGTACAATTTACTTTGACTTGCTCATCCCCCAATGATGGTTGGGTTTAGGGCTGGGGTTAGGTGCCACACCTTCTTTTTATTTTACAATTTCGTACAACTTAACTCTTGACACGAATGTGTTCGAATTAGCCACTAAACTGGCAAAACAAAAAATACTTACGTTTTCTCATGAAATCAGGCTGGTATTTCTTATCAAGTATGTACAATTTTTAAGCTTGAAAGTATGATGTTTTGCATTTTGCGTTTTATTTAGAGATATTTTCTTTTCTTCTTGGCCTGTACTAATTAGTTTTTGAAATCCATTTTATATTTCATTAATATTTATTCTATGTTTCGACATTTTGAATCAATCATTTGCCAAAAATACAAAATAAAGTGTCAAAAATGACAAATAAAGGAATACATCTTAGACTACATACTTTAAAATGTAAAACAGAAATGACCTTTCAATGTGCACATTAGATATATATAAAATAATAATTGATATTTAAATATACAGAAAAAGTAAAGATCTCATCATATATCATTATTGTGATTTACGATGTTTTGTCATATTGCCCAGCTCTGTACAGGCATTCATTTTACATGTGATATTCAGTTCTGTGTTATCTCAACAACAGCTACGCACCTCTGAAATCCAAAGCCAAACCCTATTCATTAAACCCACATACACTTGCTGAACATCCCTGAAATAGTCAGATCGTCTCCATCATTGTCTTCCTGGCTGGTTCGACAGCTCTCAGACATCCAGCAAAAAAACAGCACATAGCCCAGACTAGAGAAACCATTCCCAGACCAATAAAGGCTCGCAGCCCCAGGGTACGGTGCCTGCATCCCTGGCAGAAAATTAGACTAGCGAGGCTCTCTGTGGCCTATCAGAGTGCAGACAGGGGAGCGGATATTTAAGACGGCCCCACGTTTAATAGATCACTCTGCGGGGTGGGAAACAAAAACCAAAACAGCCCCCAGTGTGTGAAAAGATGCAGAGAGGAGCCCAAACCAATGAATTATAATCACAAATGAAAGCTCTTTAATGCCGCAGTCATATCTTCAGGACAGTATGTGGACATTTTTGCTAAATTCTTCTGCATGTGAGAGAAAAAAGACCCCCCAAAATAATATTTTAGATTTAATGTGATTTATGTAGGCTATCCATAATGTCTGGATTCACTTAAAATAAGCAATGTGCTGTTTTTCTTCTGTATTGTCACATACCGTTGAAGTCAGAATTATTAGCCCCCTTGAATTATTAGCCCCCCTGTTTTTTTTTTTTTCCAAAACTTCTGTTTAACGTAGAGAAGATGTTTCCAACACGTTTCTAAACATAATAGCTTTAATAACTCATTTCTAATAACTGATGTAACTTATCTTTGCCATGATGACAGTAAATAATATTTGACTAGATATTCGTCAAGACACTTCTATAGCTTAAAGTGACATTTAAAGGCTTAACTAGGTTAATTAGGTTAACTAGGCAGGTTAGGGTAATTAGCCAAGTGATTGTATAATGGTGGTTGGTTCTGTAGACTATTGAAAAAAAAAGCTTATTATTATAGCAAAAATTTTAACCTTAAAATGTTTTTCAAAAAAATTAAAAACGGCTTTTATTCTAATAATAAAACAAATAAGACTTTCTCCAGAAAAAAAAATATATGTAACCAGACATACTGTGAAATCTTCCTTGCACTATTAAACATAATTTGGGAAATATTTAAAAAAGAAAATAAAAAATCAAAGAGTGGCAATTCTGACTTCAACTGTACTGTTTATTGGAGTAAAATCACTTTACAAACATGGAAAAAATAAATAGGACTTGATGGGGAACTGGTTGTAATTGGTGTGTTTGGATCTTGTATGAGTTTTTGTATAGGTTAAAAAATCAGAGATGAGATATAACAGAAGTAGTGAGGCTATTTAAAGTTATTATGTTTAATTAAATAATTAACTTTATAAGAGCGCATAAATAATCAGGTGAGTTAATACTGCAACATTACTGCTTTTTACATCAGTGGTTGAAAGAGAACTTCAAAATAAAAATCATGCTCAAGTAAAAGTACAATAACATTACTTGCCATAATGCAATTTTTTTCATGCTCTACTGATCTACTGATCTCTACTGATATATATACAGTTGAAGTCAGAATTATTAGCCCCCTGAATTATTCACTCCCTTGTTTATTTTTTCCCCCAATTTCTGTTTAGTGGAGAGAAGATTTTTTTTAACACATTTCTAAACATAATAGTTTTAATAATTCATTTCTAATAAGTGATTTATTTTATCTTTGCCATGATGACAGTAAATAATATTTGACTAGGTATTTTTCAAAACACTTCTATACAGCTTAATGTGACATTTAAAGGCGGAACTGGGTTAATTATGTTAACTAGGCAGGTTAGGGTAATCAGGTAAGTTATTGTATAACGATGGTTTGTTAGACTATTGAAAAAAAAAAAAGCTTAAAGGGGCTAATAATTTTTTCCCTAAAATGGTGTTTAAAAATTTAAAACTGCTTTTATTCTAGCCGAAATAAAACTTTCTTTATAAGAAAAAATACTATCAGAGATACTATGAAAATGTCCTTGCTCTGTAAAACATCATTTAGGAAATATTTTAAAAAGATAAAGAAAATAAATAAATCAAAGGGGGCTAATAATTCTGACTTGTGTGTATAAAAAGACTAAAAGATTATAAATTAGGAGATTATAAAGAAGTGAGTGGTCCCAGGTCCCTGTGATGTTCTGATGTAGAGATATTGCTGTATTTAAATAGTTGCTAGGTTAGCCTGTTTTTGTTGCTATAAGGACATTTGACAGCTTAGTAATGATACATTGAAGCCTCTTGTCAATATGAGTGATATAAATTAACCCCGATTTCTCAATAACAGTCAAAAACTGGACTTGGACATTATGTAAAAATGGCTTGGCATATTTTATTGAAAATATCATGCTTAATAAATGTGAAAGTGAACATGCAAAAATGGCTTGCCATCTGTGAAAATATGAAGTTTAAGTCAAACTTGAAAATAATGCTTAAAACGTATTTATTGGAAAACTGTAATTCTTATAAGCCTGAAAAGATAGAGCAACAAAATCTAACGCAGAACACAGCTTTTGGCCAAATTTGGGGCTTGTATAATTTTTTTTATATGCCTGTTTTATTAATGTAATATTTACCTTTTTTTTTATTCAAAAACGAGAAGTCTGATTGGCATGAGGAGACATAGCAACAATCCTAAATGCAGAAGGCACATTTTGACCAAACTGAATGAAGCATGAACGGCCTAGGAGGAGATACAGTACATTTGGTTTTGAGAACAGAGTATAACAGTAAGTTGGCTTTCTCAAGCCAACATAATTAAAGTTTAAAATCTTTTGTAACCTTGCAAGCTTTAGATCAGGATTTTTATAAAAATCAAATGTCTGTCCATTAGGATAGACAATGGGTTCAAGATCTGTTACTGAAAGTAAATCTCTAGTGACGCTGATGGAAAAAAAAAAACAATATCGATGTACTGATTCATTGCTGAAACAATTGCAGAATATACAGATCTCGAGGTTCTTGAACATATAGCAGATGGAAATATCTCAGGATATCTATCTCATGTAAGGGCTGTAAAACAAAATCCTCAAAATTAAAGTAAAAATGTAACAATCGTAATGTTTGGGAATTCGAAAATAAATGTCAAGGTTATACCATTGATCGTGTATGTTTTTTGTATTTTATGTTGGTATAATGTTCGGGAAGTACAACTGTTCTGACCTATAATGTCTATTAATATGTATAAAACACACACAGTTATAGTCAAAATGATTAGCCCTCTTTTAATTTTCTTTTCTTTTTTAAATATTTCCCAAATGATGTTTAACAGAGCAATGAAATTTTCACAGTATTTCTAATAATATTTTTTTCATCTGTAGAAAGTCTTATTTGTTTTATTTCGGCTTTTTTTTTATTTTTAAACACCGTTTTAAGGTCAATATTAGCCCCTTTAAGCTATATTTTTTTTCAATAGTCTATAGAACAAACCATTGTTACACGATAACTTGCCTAATTACCCTAACCTGCCTAGTTAACCTAATTAAAGTTAAGCGTTTAAATGTCTCTTTAAGCTCTATAAAATTGTCTTGAAAAATATCTAGTCAAATATTATTTACTGTCATCATGACAAAGATCAAATAAATCAGTTATTAGAGATAAGTTATTAAAACTATTATGTTTAGAAATGTGTTAAAGAAGTCTTCTCTCTGTTAAACAGAAATTGGTGAAAAAAATAAACGGGGGAGCTAATAATTCAGGCGATTTAATAATTCTGACTTCAACTGTACTGTACTTGAAGGGGTGTTGCATTTTTGTTATTATAATTTGGTCTCATTTATAGGTGGAACTGCAAAAAAGTACTTTTACATATTTCAGAAACTTGGAACATAATTCAGGTCTGAAGGGGTTAAATATTATTGAAATGATGCTCTCAACGAGGAAAGTTTTTTATTATAAATCTACAAATTGTTTGTAGTAAGTCAAATCTGAAAGAGCAACCTCAATTTGCTGTATTTTTCTACTAAGTCGTGCTCAGATCATCAGTCGGAGTGATTATCATGAGCGTTTTTAGTGTGTTGGTTGTGAAAACCCTCACCTTTTTTCTATTCTCTCTCTCTTTCTCTCTCCCTGTGTTTCTCTCCTCCAGCTCGTCCATCACTGTCTGATTTCTAATAATATTTCTGTTCCAAACTTCATTTCCGACTTGTTGAGATTTATAGCCGCGATGACACCAATCAGTTTATCTCTCTATTTATCCCACATTTTGGCTTAATCATCCCACCGCTGGCTGTCTGCTGGAGCGGGTGGAGGAGGGTGGAGGAAGCCATTTGATTGGGAAGTGTTGCTAATTATGTTTTTACACATGACTACAAGCTGTGCTGTGCTTAGAGAGTTGTTGTACCATCAGACAGGGATATGACATATGTACGATGCCACCGTATACACTGCATTTCTCTATGGAGTCATTACGCTAGTTAGCGATGCCTTCTGGTAAATGGTAATAATAAAGCCATTAGTATTAACATTTATACTTTTATTACAGTTTATGTAATCAGACTTTCTGTTTGCTGTTAATCATAATGATTTCAACTGTCAAAGAGCCAATACACACTCAGAAAGAAAGGTTCAAAACCTGTTACTGTGGTGGTACTGTACCTATTTACACTTTTGTACCTTTTAAAGCACACTTTTGTACCTTTATGGTACTACGAGGCACATGTTTGTAGTTTCTAGGTTTTAATATCTACTTTTAAGGACCTGTTAATAACAAAAATGTATCTTTTGAAAAGGCACCGCCTCAGTGACAGATATTTTTACCTTTATTTCTGAGAGTGTAATTAGACTAGTTCAGCACACAGGAGTTTGCGACATGATCTCATGACAATTCCTAACTTTTTTGATTTAGAAGCTAATTTGTATTAATTCATGTGATCTCATTCATACAATTTAGTATGGTTTGCTCATCTGTCAATGACGGTTGGGTTTATGGATGGGGTTGAGTGTCCTTTTAGTAATCATACATTTTCGTGCAAATGAACTTTAGCTGAATTAGCTACTAAACTGACAAAACGTAAAATAGTTACGTTTCCTCATAGGATCAGGTTGGAGTTTGACCAACACAATCTCATGACAATTTGTAACTTTTTGATTTAGTGGCTAATTCGTATCAATTCGTACGATCTTATTCGTACAATTTAGTACGATTTGCTCATCCCCCAATGATGGATAGGGTTAGGGGTGGGGTTAGGTCCTTTTTTTTAAATCGAACAATTTCGTACGACTGAACTCGACTAATTAGCCACTAAACTGGCAAAACGTAAAATACTTACATTTTCTCTTGAGATCAGGCTGGTTTGACCACAAAAAATGTCCTGGCAAATGTCTGGACATACAGAAAAATGTCTCTTGTTCCTTACACACGCACACATACATCTTAATCGAGACGTCCCATAGAAGTAATGACTTTTATACTGTTTAGACCATATGTTCTATCCTTCTCCAGCAGTAAACCCAACCATCACAGGAAACAATCAGTATTTTTACATTTTCAAAATACATTGTTATTTATGAATTATTTTCTTTATGGGAACCAAAAAAAAAAGGTTCCCATTAGGTCAAATTAGTGTTGCTGTACTTGTGGGAACATTTATGGTCCCCACAACATAAGGAATACAATGTACACAAACAAAAACAACAACGTCAAATGGGAAATTAGCAAGTTATTTTTATTTGCAAAGAGATCAGAATGTTTATGATTAATGTGAGTATCAGCTGATGTTTAAGAAAACTGAAAAAGTCAAAATGTGTGTAAAATAGTTTTGTCATCATTTAACGAAACTGAACTGTGCTTAAAATTTAAGAATATCCAGCCTGATCTCTTGAAGAAATGTGACTGTTTTACGTTTTGTCAATTTAGTGGGTAATGGGAAAGCCATATAGCACCCAACCCCACCCCTTAACACAACCATCATTGGGGGAAAACCCAAGCTCATTCTGAAAACTTATCGCTATATACATTTCTGTAGAGCGCAAAATACTTCCCAGGAGCTACTTTTTATTTATTTATTTATTTATTTATTTTCTTTTTGCAGTTTCTAGTTTCGCGAATCCGCAAGAGGCCACTGTGTACGCTTTTTGAGATGTCAAATTTCTCTCGCTGGTGCCATTCAAGCTTGCTGTTCTCACATAAATCCACCAGAGGCCGCTGTCGATTGACTGATGGTTGACTGACTAAACAACTAACAGTGTTTTCAAAACCACCCTCCCCCCTCTTCCTTAAACCCAACCGACAGTTTTAAACAGTTTTTTTTGCTTATTTTTTGGCTTCTGATGTAGTCTTGCTCGCTTAATGGAACCGTTCTTTACCTGACTCAAACCCCGTCATCGTGGTCAACTCCTCTCTGGGGCTCAAGTCTGCAGACGTACATGGCGCAAGCTGCTGGACAAACTTGTACTAGCGAGAAAGCCGTCTAGATGGAGGTAAGCAGTCAGCTAGTCAGCGTGAAAAGGATCAGCGTCATACTGCCTTGCAGCGTTAATTTTTAAGACAAAATGCAGCCATACATACTTCTATCCAACTCATGATCTCCAGAAATGTATATAGGGCTACATTTTCAGAATGACCCTGTGTTGAAATCATACTAAATTGTACGAATGAGATCATAAGAATTAGCAACTTACAAATTGCCCTGAGATCGTGTTGGAATATGATTGCTATTAGGCAGTGTTGATTCAGTTGATGGCTGCACTTTTTTTTTTTTCAAATATAAACTCCAGTTCCTTCCTCAAGATTAATGACACTGAACCACCTCAGCCCAGTATTAGTCCTGATCATGCAAAATGTGTAGAGATGTTGGGGAATGTGTTTACACTTTGCTTCAGACACAAATATATTGAGGAAGTTCTAGAAATTGTCTAGCTTACTTTGTTTTTCTACACCTGAGGAGTTGTGTCCCTTGTGGAAGATCTTAAAATAAAGCCTGCAGATAGAGTTTAGTGAAATCTTTTAGAGAACACTTCATAAAAGGGCTATATGCAGTGGTGTAAAGTAATGAATTATAAATAATCAGATTACTGTAATTGACTAGTTTTTCTGAGGAACTCTACTTTATTAAGTAGATAAAGTGCACTCTAACATTGCTTGAGTATATTTTTAGTGCTGTAGCTGTGCTTTTTACTGTGATATTTTCCTCTAGCATGCAGTAACTACAGTACTTCTGGACTTTTTTTTTCTTTTCTACGGTGATTGGCTTGTAGAATAATCAGTCCTGTGATACACATCTAATTAAATCATGCATAGAAATTTGCATCACCCCCAATGTCATGCTTTCTATCAAAGGATGCACAAGCTTGGTTTGCAGGACCAGTTGCTGGACACTTGTACCTTAGCTAGAGTTCAATGTATATAGTAAACATTACCACTGATAATCACTGGTACATTTTTGCCCCTAAGTTACTCTGATTTTGCTCTGCATGTAAACACATCAGCCTGCTTTCTTTCTGCTTTTTATAAGTGCATATTTTAGTGCACATCTTACATTTGAATACTTGGTTTTCAATTGGTCTCACTAGGGCTTTAAAAGTTTCTAATACTTAAGTCATCCTCACACAGCCAGTTTCACGTGGTCCGAAAGTGGGTCTGTGCCTGCTCAGAATTCTGTGTAGACTTCTCTGCCGCCTTTTAAAGTGTTAAGATGCTCTTATAAAAACATTTAACTTATAAAGAACCTTTCCATTGCACAAAATGTTCTTTAAGCAAGGGCGTAGATTCCCTCTTGACATTGGTGGAGACATACATCCCTAAAGCGCATGCATTGCAAAACAAGAATTTGGTTTCACGCTTTTAAAAACATAAATAAAGTACATAATAATGCTGCAACAGTCAAATTTACATAATTTCACTGCAGTCAGGCTTTGAGGAGGTCTGAATGTAGAGGAATTTAGAGAGGTGTGTGATGCAATTTAACAGTTTTATCTCGATTATTGTTGTTGTTTTTTTTTTGATAATCATGGAGGGCAAAATTGAAATAGAATTTTGATTAATTGCACAGCCTTGGTTAATAGTATTATGCTGAACTTGACTTGAAGGTTAAGAGTTGAAGAAGCATTACTTTATTTTGAAGTTGATTAAATTTTGGTAGGGACATTTCAGTAATTGGTGGATATTGGTGGTGACTTGTCCCCTCTGTCATGCCAATTTGATGCCCTTCTACGCTCTTCTATGGAAAAAAATCTACTTTTATAATCTTTATTTTTAAGACTGCTCATTGCCTCATTTTTTTTCTCAGTGTGAAGGACATTTGAATAATCTATTTCTTCCATTGAAAGGTCACATTTGTGCCACAGAAGATTTCTGCACTCTCAAAAATAATGATTCCTTTGAATTTTTCCATCAGTGGTTCCACTAAGAATCTCAAACATCATTGAACCTCCATATTCTACCAAGGCCCAATCCCAATTGTATTTTTGTACACCTACCCTTTCCCCTTGGCCCTTAAAACTGAGTGTAAAGGGGAAGGGCTTCAAAATTTACCCTTGAGAAATGGCACTACAGCACCTGCACACGTCATCATATGTCATCGAGATCTCATGCTTCAGACGATCGCGACTGCTGTAGTTATTCCAGTTGTGTTATTTTTAAGTATTTATCTTTAGGATATCCCTGAAGGCGTATATTATGTTATCATAACGATCTAATGTGGCAATAAGATCGTAGCTATACTGTGCATTTAAACAGTGGCCATATTCATCTATGTGAACACACCAAAAACAACACTAAGATTATAGCAGACACTGTAAAAAGATCATTCCCAGCCACTAGACTTTTCTGACAGGGGATTCGAGTGTCGTCCAGTGTCAAAATGTTTGTGGGACTGCTATACTGGAGTTATGATTATGGATTATAGATAGTGGAATTTAGTGTTTTTTTAAAGCATGACAATAAAATATAAGCGTGGCTATGTAATAATGACAAAAAAATACTAATTTTTGGCTCTCCTTACTTCAGGGGCTGTGATCTTGCCTTTGTGGCTGGTGTATTCTGGGAATATTTTTTTACCCATTGGTTTAAAGTATGGTCCTGAAAAATCTCAGTTTGAATGGCTATCTACCCCTTCCCCTTAGCCCTACACCTTTAAGCTAAAGAGAATGAGGACACCCCCCTACCCCTTCACGAAAACGCACGAAACAAGGGGTAAGGGGAACGGCTTGAATTGGGATTGGGCCTAAAGTTTCTTTATAGGGCAAAAAGGTTCATTAGTTAAAATGAGAAAAATAGTCCTTTTAACAACTCTTCGCTGAAACCTTTTTAAAGTATCAAAATGGCATCATTGCTAGAAAGAAAAAATCATTTTTTTCCTCTCAGTGTGAAGAACATTTATTATAAACACATTTTTTTCCCTGTAAGTTAACATTTGGCTGTGAAGGTTTCTGCCTCTTTATAATTTGACCTCAATGGTTCCTCTTATAGACATCAAAAAAACCTTCATATTCCACAGAGGTTTCTTTAGAGGGAATAAGGATCTTTATTGCCAATGCCTGGTTCTGCTCTCTCTGCCCGCTTTTCTGGACCCTATGTGGTGCAGAAAAAGTTAAGCGAGACAGATTACGTAATTGAAACACCTGACAGAAAACGCAAATCGCGCGTATGTCATGTTAACATGTTAAAAACGTACCATGTTAAAGAGAAAACTCAGATTTTGTCGCTTGTTTGTATTTACCGCGTGCGTTTAGAAATTACCCCGTTTAACTGTGTTTTGTTGTTGCTTGTTTCTGTGTGCACGTTATCCGTCCGTTATTCGTACATTGTTCTTAGTTTATCGTTATTTACGAGGCTTGGACGAAGCGGACAGGTAAGAAGGTCACGTGACATACATTTCGCAACACTCAGGACTACTCTGCTGTCTAGTACACTAGGTTAGGGGCGAGCGCCACTCCTTGTACTTTTTGGATAGATAGATAGAGTAGATAGTTAGGACTCGGAAGATCTTCGTGTGTTAATTATACTGTTTTTCACATAGTTAGTTAGCTAGATGCTTCTGGGAAGTTAGATTTAGTTTGGGTTTTGTTCTTTTCATTTCTTTAGCGCCGCCCGCGTCCCTTCTGCCAGCTCTCTTGTTTTTCCCGTCTTTATTTCAGTGTTGTACATATTGTAAATAGTATATTTTTGCTTTACTTACTTTTTCTTTATTTTTGATTAATTCGTTGTTGTTGTTCACTTTGGGATTGTAAACAAAAGCACACATTTTTTGGCATTACTTTGGTTGTCTTTCCACTCATTCACTGTTTATACAAATATATTTTAATTAAATAAATGTCAAACCCCACACCCTAGACTAACATCAGGGGTTTGTAACTATTTGAATTCAAGGAAAGTACTTAAAAACAAACACAGGTCCTTAAAAAGTGCTTGAATTTACAGTTTGTGGTGTTATTTAAACAGTTGAACTGAGCTGCTTTCAAAAACTGAGTGAAAAAAAACAAAGAAATTCTTAATTTTCCTTTAACTTGCATTTAAATCTAATAGAGGATAATGCATTTCATCAACACTTCAGAAAGTGCACTTGAAAATTACCAGTATTAAATTAAGCTAATTGTATTCAAGTTCTTTGAACGTGACTTTAAAGCGGTTTGAAACAGTCAACATTTTTTGAAAATGTCACCTACAAAACATCATTATGACACTCGTATTCATTCATACATTTTCCTTCGGCTTAGTCCCTTTATTCATCAGGGGATTCCACAGCAGAATGATCCGCCAACTTATCTAGCATATGTTTTACACAATGGTTGCCCTTCCAGCTGCAACCCAGTGCTGGTAAACAGCCATACACTGTCACATTCACTCACATACACTACGGCCAATTTAGTTTGTTTAATTCACCTATAGCACGTGTCTTTGGACTGTGGAGGAAAACGGAGTAGCCAGAGCACACTGACAAAAACAAAAGGAGAACATGCCAGAAATGCCAACTGTCCCAGCAGGGACTCAAACCAGCAACCTTCTTGCTGTGAGGCGACAGTGCTAACCACTGAGCCACCGTGTTGCCCATTATTATGACATGTCAATGTAAATATAAAGTTTAAATTAAATGTTAAATTAAAGTTGGACTTTCACGACACTATATGCTGGGGCTGTGAATTACAAAGTTGTCCGATTTAAAATGACCAGTGATTTAAAAAGGGCTTGAATTTGGTGTCTGAGAAAGAGCGGGAACCCAGGATCATTTTGAGAACTCTTCTCTGGTCCCCAAAATAACTCTTGAATGGCATCAATTCAGAAGCCCTCATTGTTTTCAAGCTGTGAAAGGTTCCTGATGGAAGCTTTATTTGCTGCGGTGGAGGGATCTGGCGTGAGTGAGGAGGACACAGAGGTGACAAACAGAAGTGGAGAGAGGAAGATGACATGAGGAAGAGCAAAGATGAGCTGGAGGTGTCTCCTCTCCTGATATTGCCACTGTTTTTGCATAATGTGTGATGAGTCTCCATCACCTCGCCCGCCGCACAACAATTTCATTACAGACGGCTAATAAATGTTTCATGGCAGAACAAGCTGCTCGCCTTGGCTTTATTAAATCTGAGATAATAAAAGAAGAACAGCAAAAAAAAATGAAAGCGGGAGGGGGGAGAGATAGGAAGAATGCCATAGATATCATGAAACAGGGCTGCCGTATCTCCTGTTTCTGGGCAACGAATCCCCCGTCCCCCCTCGACGCCCCGCCACAGAGAGACAGGAAATGAGAATCTGCCAGACAGGATATTGCGTTCGGGTGGCCTGGGGATTAGCTGTTTTATCCAAACACACACACACACACACACACACAGCTCCACACATCCATACTGACGCTCTCTGAACCCTTGAGTATCACACACACACTCATGAGAGGAGTGTGACTGTAGCGAATGGACAGGATATGCTGTCAGTTAGGGCAAAGATGGCAATAAGTGCATCAATAGTGTATTTTTGTGTGTATATGAAATGCTTTGTTTGTGGCACATTATAAAGCGCATCACTGCTACAGGCCAACTGTCAGATTCAGTGTTTTTTCAGTAGGTTTATTGACATGTAAATGAGAAATCATTGATTGTGTAGCATTTAAAAGAGTCAGATATATTACCTACAGTGGAAAAGGGTTGAAGGTATCATTTTCCATAAAATTCTCCAGACAATCCTTCATTTTTCAATTTTAATTCTATTCATGTTTATTTCTTTAGCGCTTTTACGATGTAGATTGTGCCAAAGCAGCTTAACATGGAAGTAGTAGTGAATTGAGACTGTGTGTCAGTCCAGTTTTCACAGTTTTCAGAGTTTCAGTTTAGTTCAGTTCAGTGTGGATTAAAATTTGACTGCTGAAAGTCCAAGCACTGAAGAGCAAACACATTGATGCGCAGCTCCACAAGTCCAAAACCAAGCAAGCCAGTGGCGACAGTGCAGAGGAACAAACTTCACCAACCGAGCGAAACCAGGCTCAGTTGAGTTTAAGTACTACATACATAAATGTTAACTTTCATTTTAACGTGATCAATTGATTTTTCGCTATTATACAAATAAAATTTAAAAAATTAAAAGTTAAAAAAATTAACTAACTAACTAAAAATAGTTTAAAACCAGTATCGCAGTGATGCCACAGAGCAACTATCTTGAGTTCCTTAAGCACCATTCTTCATTCTTAAAGAAGATTTTGTAAAATTGTTTTGCAGCGACACAGTGGCTAAGTGGTTAGCACTATCAAATTACAGCAAGAAGGTCACTGATTCAAGTCCCAGCTGGGTCAGTTAGCATTTCTGTGTGGAGTTTGTATGTTCTCCCCTTGTTGGTTTGGGTTTTCTGCGGGTTCTCTGGTTTCCCCCACAGTCCAAAGACATGTCCTATAGGTGAATTGAAAAAACTAAAATGTTTTACAGTACTAGTTGCAGATGGAAGGGCATCCGCTGTGTAAAACATGCTGGAATTGGCAGTTCATTCCACTGTGGCGACCCCTGATGAATCCGAGATTAGGTCGGAGGAAAAATGAATGAATGAATTGTTCTGTGTATGATAAGAGTTGGCAAACATTGTCGGAGCTTAAAAAACTTATATTTGGCATTAATTACATTAACCCCGAGAGTGTGAGAGAAAAAAAAGATATTTCCTTGTTATTGCTCCACCATTGCATTTTGGCTGCTTGAATGCAAGGCATGCCCTCCTTTAGAAATTGAGTAGATCCTTTTATTAGGGAAATAAATAATAAAATATAACAGTATTATAATTGTAGTTGAATTGAGGCTTCAGTAAAGTTGAATCCACTTTATCCACTGTTATTCACCTTACAGCATGTTGAAGGTTCTTGGTGGAGAATAAAGGAGCCTATTTTTTAAAACAGCATTGTTTTAGATCCTGCTGGCATTCATTGTTCAGACAAAAAAGGCTAATGGCAAAATGTCATGTTTTGATGAGCTTTGTCTTAAGTATCTTTTGAGTCTGACTCTCCAAAATGACTTTTATTTGTGTAATTTATTGTCGTTAGGTTGATTCAGTAACTTGAAATAATTCTTGTATCATTTTTTTTTTTATTAATATGATTTAAAATGCGCTGTTGGTGTACCTGGTAGAGATTATTGTTAGAACTGGATAACTGGATTTTATTTGGTGATTTAAATGGTTTTTATAACTGCCTGCTTGACCTTTTTTAAATTATTCAATTTATCAGTTATCAATAAAACATAAAAAAAAACCTCACAGCTTACTTGACAGAAACACAATTTATATAAAGACATTGACCTAAAAAGATTTGGTCTTAGACTGGAAGATGAAAGGTTAAATTATTTAAATTTACTATTGAATATTTCATATTAAATATAAATTTAGCAGATGTTAAAATGAGCCTGGTTTTTCTCAAGGTTTTTTTTTTCTTCACTTTCATCAACATTTCACAAACTGCACAATGTACATCACTGAGCAAGTAAAACATGCAAATGTTCAACAGTGGAATCTAAACAGATGCAAATTTTTGCGTTAAAGTGGTGATGAAACAGAGTAATATGACGATAGAAAAAAATGGTTTTAAAAAGCAGAGTTTTGGTTCTTTATTTTGATATATATAATATGCTCATATACAATACAATGTAATAAATTCACACAACATGTTACTGTAATTTTTCACAGTAAATTACCTTAATGTCACTTTACAGGGTTTAACCGTTAAATTTTATGTATGCAATTTCTTCTTTTTTTGTGAGATAAAGGCAGGCATCATGATTACAGCAAATTACTGTAAAATGGCTTTATCTTTTGCATGTTAGTTGTAGGAATTCAAACACATTTAATATTTTATTCAGCATAGAAATTAATACACATTTACCTTTATGCTTGTACAGGCACTTTTTTGATATTTAGAAATATTTACAGAATTATTGTTATTATGTAGTACTTTAGAGTAATATACTGTGAATTTATATACAGTGCCTTACCGTGAAAGTAATGCAATTATTAGCCAGTATTTTACAGTAAATTTAAGGTCCAATATTTTACAGTGTAGTCATAGTCAAAAATTTTCTGATGGCCGTCAAATTTAGGTGAAAATCTTTTAAAAAGGATGCCAAAAAATCTCCTTTAAGAGTGTACTAAGAGGTTATATGCAGTTTTTCATCAGCTTTTGTCTCTTATTGTATCAGTAACATAAACGTTTCACTGATGATGAAAAACAGAACAGGTTTACATATTTACTGCACTTTGTTAAAAGGGTTTTATTTAAATAAATCCAAATATTATCACTTGAAAGAAATGTTGCTAATATGGTGACTGTATTTCTAGTATTTCATATTTTCATTGTTCATGAATATACTGTACATTTTAGGACACTGCTCATTAAACATTGATCATGTCATTAAATTGCGTTATGAGTGTTTCTAATACACCGAATGATTGCATGATAGCAGATTTGATATCTTTCTCTCTTCTGACAAACACCGAATCACACATAATTCATGTTGTCCCAACACATATAGATTAAATTAACTTAACAAATTTAGGTGAATTGAACATAAAACAATGAAGTTGTTCCCCAAAAATCTCAGGAATTGTTGTTCCTGCTCATTTAAAATCATTCAAGAGTTCACACTTAGCTGATGATTGATAATAAAGCTTGTTTGGCGTGCTGTCCCGGGAGAGAGCCCTGAGCTTATAAGATCCTTGAGCCCTGGGCTCCCTTCCTTTGCAGGGCGAGAGGGGAGTTTGAGCTCAGGTAAATCTCGATGACTCCCCCTCCTGCTTATTGTACCTAAGTGTCAGATATGGATGCTGAGAAGGTGTATTCAAAACTCTGCACAGAAATGTCGCCTGGTTTGGAAGGGAATTAAACCAGGGGCATTCTTGCTGTGAGCCAACAGCGCTAATCACTGGCCACCGTGTTGCCCATTTGAAAGGAGGGAAAGTAGGGTTGGGTGGGGGATTTTCTTCAAGACGAAGATATTGAGATGAGAAAAGTCTGGTTATTTATAGTGAATTAAGGATCGTCTAATAGGATAATTATTTATTAGCTAAAGTTGGAACAGCTGTGAACAATCATAAGCAGGTGATCCTCTCAAAATTTGTTTATAAATAAACGTCACGTAGTTTGAACAAACAGCAAATGTAATTTTTTGAGTGTGACTGGTCCGTTGAAACAGTTCAACACTGGAGTCAGTTATTCTGCTTCTACAGTTACCACAACTAAAGACACTGTTCAGATGTTATATTTCGAGACTTTTGTCTGGTTTTTGTCCTCAAACCACTGCTTTGTATGGGGTTGGGTTTTTTGCATCTTATCCAAAACCTTCTGATTAGGTTTAATGTGATTTTTGTTCTCTCGGAAATAACTGAAATCATTCAGTGTAGTCAGGGATGGGCAAAAATACATTAAAATGTATGAAAATGCCAAATACCTCAATTTTATGTGTATCAAATAAACTACAAAAAACAGCAGCCACAAATGCATCAAAATAAAATACTGTATTTTGTATTTGGAAAATAATGCAAAATACTTTTACAAGGGAGCATGAAATTTCTTTGCAAACCTTCTATAAATAGGCATTTTAAATGAATCCATTAAACTGACTTAGTGAAGTGTTTAGCAAGTGTCCTCAGCAAGTTTAAGTCTGCTTCTCTGCCAACTCATTCAGCTCGACTCCTGTACACGAGGAGGTATTCATAAGCTTGTGTTTCTCTTTCATTTTAGAATAAATTTTGAACAAATTTCATACAGAAAGTCCTGTCTTGAAGATGATCTCTTTAATCACTGTAAAAAACATGCAATGCAGATAGTGAGTTGGTGTAGTACTTTATCTCTTCATTGTGTTTCCATCCATTGTGTGGCCAGTAAAATGAACCATCTTTTATCCTTATTTTAGGTTATATTAAGGGTTATATATGACGAGGTTACTTAAATTCTTTGTTCACATAATATGTTTTAATAAATAATTTTTTTATTTTGCAATTAAAATCTTCAATAACCAGATTTTTAATAATCTAATTATTTCTGCAATTTCCTGCTTCCTTTGGGTTAAAAACAAAATTCTACAATTTAGAGTTTTTACATTTTGTTTTTATTTTTAATTTAACAGCATATCCACTGTAGTGGACCACAGGAGGGGTTTATTTTAGTACGACCACCACTCAGACAACAAAACTGAACAGGATATGGCTGTAAAGGGATATTAATCCAATATAACCGTCACAAAAACTAAACAAAAGCCATTTTTTCCTTTTGTATTGAAATTCCTGAAACAGTGTAGTCTGAAAGTGAGCCGAACTCAAAAAACAAAACAAAAACAAAAGAAGTGATGTTAATCCAAAATTAATTTCACATAAAAGTGTTTTAAAACTGATTGTGATTTTCTAATTGTCTCTAATTCTCAAATTGTCTGATTAGCAGACTCGAAATCAGAGTCTCCATCAACTAGTTTATAAAGAATCATCTCTGCTTTAGTTCTGCCCCCTACAACAGTCATTAATTACATTAAAATGGCCTTGGTGTCCACTATAGTGGACATTTAAAACAGGATGATTATGAAACACAAACAAGTTAACAGCTTTGAAAGCTAAATATATTATTCCTGACACTTTAATAAACAAATATAAATGTAATAATAACAGTAAAAAAAACATTTAAAAAGCTACATTTTGCATGCCTCTCTCCTCTGTTGGCCATATTGGATGCAGTGTAAGAGGTGGTTACTAGCATGTCAGCCAATCAAATGACATATCACTAGAAAGCCCAGGATGTCCTCTGAACAGTACTCAAAAAATTTAACAGTGGCTCAAAAAATTCAAAGAAAATTCATGAAAAGTACTCCCAACTACAGAGGACACTAGTCAATGGGCGGGGTCTCAGGAGGTTAATGTAAAAACTTGATTTCTGAAAACTACTAAAATCTCCAACTTTAGAAATGTCCATAAATCATGTTTTTTGCAGTCATGCACAACATAGTCCCATTTTTTTAGAGATCATATTTTATCTGTTTTTATTAAAAAAAAAAAAAACTTGTATACATCCTCCTGCTACTGCAGTGTAACAGGAGTCTGGAGTTTGTGACCGGTCTGCATAAACTGAAGTGTTATTAAATATTAGCGTCTCATATACTGTACTATGCCACTTTGACCTCTTTAGAAAGACATCTTTCCTCTTCGTTAACTAATTAGTGCATCTGCAGATCAACAACTGGCATGCTGAAACAGCCAATAGAGTATTGTGAGAATCGCCACTGTATACTTATTTTATTATGGTTTGTCCTATTTTTTTGGCATCTACATCAGCAATCCATCTACAACTAGTTTTGTTTGTACAGTATACTCACTCTTCCGATTTTTTTTCAGTTCTTCTTTACCTGAAAGAGTTTCAGTTTACCCCCCTAACTGAACACCAGTCAAACTTCCTCTGCATTTCCACCTGCAGCACTGAGACTGATATTTTATTCCATCTCATTTCCGAGGATACATTTTTATGAAGCCTACATGTGGGCGTCTTACAAAGGATTTTAGACTATTTGAAAAATACAAGACAGTAAAGTATTATGATACAACATGTTCATCCATTTTTAAAACCCGATCAAATACAAATAACTAAATACAATTTTCTATTTAAAATACATATTTGTATTTGTATTATAAATACTGCCCATTCCTGAGTGTAGTGCTAAGGAACTGCCTGGAACTACTTTAGCTTTAACAAATCCGTCTTTCGGATGAGACGTTAAACCGAGGTCTTGACTCTCTGTGGTCTTTAAAAATCCCATGGCACTTCTCGTAAAGAGCAGGGGTGTAACCCCGGTGTCCTGGCCAAAGTCCCTCTATCGGCCCATATGAACATGGCCTCCCAATCATCCCCTTCCACCGAATTGGCTCTATCACTGTCTCTCCACTCCACCAATAGCTGGTGTGTGGTGAGCGCACTGGCGCCGTTGTCCTGTGGCTGCCGTCGCATCATGCAAGTGGATGCTGCACACTGGTGGTGGTGTGGAGAGACTCCCCTCATGATTGTGTAGCGCTTTGGGTGTATGGCCATACACAATAAATGCGCTATATAAATACATTACATTACATTGCATTACATTACATTACATTACAAATTAAGTGGATTGAACATGAAGAAATCAAGTTGTCCCCGACAGAAACTCAAAAAAAAAATGTTGTTTTAGCTCATTTTAAATAAGTAGTTTGAACAAGCAGCAAAAAGATTGTTTGAGAGCATAATCAATCTCTCAATGTTTTTTCCTAAAGTCATAGAAAACCTATTGCAATTTCTTTCTTCTCTCAACTGTAGTAAATAAAATAGCAGTTTGTTCACCGTGGTAGAAGTTTGCCCAGCTCTGTTGACTATCCATAAGGCTTCATCAGTAACATTAGGTAATGCATTTACTATGATATTTATTAAATACAACTACATTTTTTGAACAAATTACCTTGCGTTGTCCTATGCAGCCCCACACATGACACAAATATGTTTATCAGATGAACTAATTCTCTTGAATATTTTTGCTCATTTTTTTCAGGATATTATTTACAGGATTTTATGCACAGACTGTGACTCGTTCATTTATGTTGCTTTTGTCTGTGGTTACCCTGAGCTGTTTTAGTTTTGGCGTGTTGAGTTGACCTAGTTTTCGGCAGGTTTCCTTCTGTCTCTGTACTGCTTCTCGGATTGATTTCTGTCTAGTGTTTAATTCTGGTTGAATTGATTTGGTTTGTTTGCGTGATCTCCATTTCTGTTCATTGACAGTTATTTTTTATTGTCCTTGGGTTTGTTTGTACAATTTGTGATCCTGGGGGTTTTGGGAGTTTTAAAAAAATCATATACTGCTGTGCTTGATTATGCATCTGCTGGTAAATTGTGGGCGTTTTTTTTTTTTTTTTTTTTGTAATTAAATAAATGCAAGGAAATACATTTATTAAGACTTAGGGTTATTTATACATTTTGGGACACAGTTTAAATGGATAGTTCAATCCTCTTTTAAAACATGATCAGTTTTTTTTATTTATGTTTAACACAAAGTTATTTAGAAGATTTTTAGAAATTATGGGGGAAAGAAGATATTTTAAAGATTTTTTTGGAAATTGGTATCTATTTTTTTCCCTACTATGGATGTTAATGGTTACCCATCACCAGCATTTTTCAAAGTATCTGCTTTTGTGTTCAACAGAAGAAAAAAATCAAACAGGTTTGGAACAAGTGGAGGTTGAGCAAATTATGAGTAAATGTACTTTTCTGAGTAAATTTTGCGTGAACTATCCCTTTCTGTGAACTACTAATGAGAAATGAATTAGTCAATTTTAATTTGCGACCACAATATTTATATTTTCTTCAAGTGTGCTGGGATCCAAAGTACACATTATTGCCAATGTTTTATCACAGTTCTTCATGCAAATATTCCAGCAGTTTGGAAGTTAAGAGTTCCACAAGTGATGCTACAAATGTGTTGTTTTATTGCATTTTCAAATAACAAACCGCTTACACTAAACCTAACCTAAAGAAACATGTGCAGTGAAAATGTTTTTTTTAAAGCAACCATGGCATATTTACACCTTTTTACAGTACTTTAAACTCTTTTGCTGAAATGTGAGTGCTTCCCCAGCAGGCACAAGATGCCAACATGACATCAAATTGACGTTGGACTCCAACTTTGTGGGGGTTTCTTTTTGTTTGGAAATGAAAATCAGGTTGAGATCAGAACTCAGCGTCAGGCCCACGTCAACATCCAACCTAAAATCAACTAAATATCAACATCTAATGATGTTACAGCTTGATTTTTTTGTGAACATTACCACTATGATGTCCATCAGACATTGGTGATTGATTGGTCAAACCTGATGAATAAATGTCAGTATTTGACATCAGTATGATGTTTATTAAGATGTTGGCTCGACGTTGAATATTAGTCACTTTCAAACACAGCCTAAAATCAACCAAATATCAACATCATTTGACATTATTGGACATCAAAATAACATCCTTAGATGCTGGCTAGGCATTCACCTCACGTCACAGCCTAAATAAGTTTATATTAATGTCTTATGACGTTGTGTGCCTGCTGGGCTGAATCACAAGTACCAGATGAGCTACCAAGCACGTTTACTATGGGCTTAGAGCCAAACCGTCACTCAGAAATAAAGGCACTAATCTGTAACAGTTAAAAGTTTGTCTGGACACTTCGGCCCAGCTAGTTGGTTTGGTGTTCCATACATCACCTCTCGTCAGATTTAACATCTGCTGAAGATCGATATTTGTGAAATATAGTCAAATTTCTGTGTTCCTTCTTGACTTCAATAGTTTACTTGTTATGTCACTTCAGTTTATGTTCTCCCACTCTGATTTGTTGCTGAATAAATAATCAGTAAGCTCTTGTCAGGTGAATGTTGGAGGTCATTGGCTCAGTTAAGTGTGTAGAATCACCGTTGACCATCAGCTGTAAAGAGCTCTCTGATTGGTTATTCAGTGACAAATAAGTGCAGGAGAACAAAAACTGAAGTGACGTAGCAAGCAAACTATTCAAGTCAAGAAGGAACACAGAAAAGCCAGCTGTTCATTCATTCATTCATTTTCTTGTCGGCTTAGTCCCTTCATTAATCCGGGGTTGCCACAGCGGAATGAACCGGCAACTTATCCAGCAAGTTTTTTTACGCAGCGGATGCCCTTCCAGCCGCAACTTATCTCTGGGAAACATCCGCACGCGCATTCACACACTTATACACTACGGACAATTTTGCCCACCCAGTTCACCTGTACCGCATGTCTTTGTGGACTGTGGGGGAAACCGGAGCAACCGGAGAAAACCCAAGCGAACGCAGGGAGAACATGCAAACTCCAAACAGAAACGCCAACTTAGCCGAGGCTCGAACCAGCGACCTTCTTGCTGTGAGGCGACAGCACTACCTACTGCGCCACTGCCTCGCCCAGAAGCCAGCTGTATTTCTGTAAAATATCTCAAATATTTGCAAACAATATAAATTATTAGATTTTCAGACATACTTGTATGAGCGAATCCTTCAGTGGTGGGTGGCAATTATTGTAATAGTCGTGCTTAATTCTTATAACTTTTTTAAATGCAAACACAAGTATATAACAGTGTACACAAAATTCCTACTTTTTCTTTTTTCACAATTTTATGTATGTATATAAACACTTCGCCCCCATCCACATACAGTCCTCCCCTAGACCAAAAATTACTCATTCAACTACTCAAACCAACTAAACATACAAATCGAGACAACAATGCATGAACAACATAACAAAAACAAACAGACATAAATAAAAATAATAAAACATTATAAATACAAAAATATGGGTAAATAAATAAGCTATGTGTTCTTGGCAGCAGATGTGTAAATAAAAAGACAAACAAGAATGTTAAACACTAGTTGGTGTGTCGCAGGCTTAAGTTCTCACAAACATGAATTTTCTGCCATCACACTTTACTGTTTCAAGCCTTTATGAGTGTCTTTCTTCTGTTCAACACAAAACCAGGTGTCCTAAAGAAAGCTGGAAACTAGTAACCTTTTACTTGCATAGTATTTGCTTTTCTTTAAAGGTACTTTAGTATCTAAAGTATAAATATTAAGTATAAAATACCAGTACCAACTTTTGTATCTCTTCTTCTGGGAGTGCAATATGTTATGCTTTAATATCGTAAAACATATTTGTTTGCAAATCATGCACTACGGTAAAATAAAAATATTGATGTGAGAGTATTGGGCAAGAAAGTTCAGAGGCGAGTCTTCTTTAATATTTTTAGTGAGTCTTTAAGAATAATTTACTCCATAAATATAATTTTTATAAAAAGGAATGAAGATTTGTTGGTGTTTTATTGCCTCTATTTTTCCCACCAGCTGAAAAATGCAGTAAATTATGAACATTCATTTTGAAAAATATATTTGTAAATAATTGTTTGTAAGTAAAATTAATTCGTATTAATATACTTCAGGAATGTACCTTTTAGTTAAAGTTGTTAAAAATACGTATATTGACAATTTACTAACACATTATTCAATTGAAAAACTATTGCAAACATTATTTAACAGAACTGACCTAATATGAACTATGACAAGAATGCATGTTTATTAACTAGCAATAAACTACCATGGGGCGACGCAGTGGTGCAGTAGGTAGTGCTGTCGCCGCACAGCAAGAAAGTCACTGGGTTGAATTGGGTAGTTGAATTGGGTAGGCTAAATTGTCCGTAGTGTATGAGTGTGTGTGTGAATATTTCCCAGAGATGGGTTGCGGCTGGAAGGGCATCCGCTGCGTAAAAATGTGCTGGCACAAGTTGACGGTTCATTCCGCTGTGGCGACCCTGGATTAATAAAGGGACTAAGCCGACAAGAAAATGAATAAACTACCATGGGGCTCTTGAATGCTTGATTCTGATTGGCTGAAGAACATATCTAGGTGGTTTTCAGATAAATGCACAGCTAAAGCAGCTCCAGACAGTTTCATATCACTACACTGAATGCCTTTAGAGCATTCAACAATCACATCAGAGGAAATTAGAAGGCTTTTGATGAGTTACAAAAAAACTAGTCCATGCTTCCTGGGAGATTCAGGACAAAAACCTGACAAATATCTCAAAGTACAACATCTAATCAGTGTCTGTAGTTGTAATCAACTTAATCATAAGCAGAATAATTAACTCTATAAGTTAGATTATTAGAAATTAATACACATCCAAAAGTTTCAACAGACCAGAGCAAACACAAAATAGCTTTGTTTAAACTACTTGTTTAAAATAACTTGAAACAACACAATTTTTTAGTTTTTTGGGGGGACAACTTAATTGTTTTATGTTCAGTCCACTTAAATGTGTAAAAACTAATCAGTTAACCCAGCATTTTTTACCGTGAATTATTCATACTCAGATTAATGTATACTGTAACGTTAAATAATACATGACATAATTTTAACTATTGAACCTCAATGTTTTATCAGAGTTTCTAATTACATATAAACATGTGAACCAATTCTCTTAGTTGAACTTAGTTGACTTTACTTAATTATTAAGTACACACAAAAAACAACTAATTGGATGAGCTCAATTTAAACGAGGACAGGATTTCTATTCAACAAATATGTTTAGCACCAACTTAAAAAAAATATATATATATTTACACAATTAAATGCAATTGAGTTGGTCCAACATGATTTTATCAAATAAAAGTTTAGATACGTTTGTATTTTTATTTCAAGTTTTTCTCAGTGGCTTTGGTGCATTTCTCACAACACGATTTACATTTGCACAAAAGTTAGGTAGTTGGACCAACACAATTCCTTCATGTTGTCCCAACACACAACACTTAAGTTAACTTGGTTAAATGGTTTTCAAACTTAAGTGGACTGAATATAAAACAAATAAATTGGTTAGAAATTATAAGAATAGTGTTGTTTCAGCTCATTTTAAACAGGTAGTTTAAACAAGCAGCAGTAATCTTTTTTTTTTCTTTTTTTTTTTAAGTGTGAGTAAACCCATTGTAACTTTGGCCTGTTAGGTTGACTTTTTTAATTGAAAATTTCATGGAATTTTTATACCTATCCTAATTGTATTTACACAGATGCACAACACTTTATATTCTATAGTGATCGTTTTTCGACTGAACCAAATTTATTTTAACTTCTTGGTCACACTATTTGGAAGGCGAAACAAATTGTCTCAATTGAATAGGGCCTCAATTAAATAGCCCTGGTCTATTGATTGATTTGGTTTGTCTGCATTTCTGTACATTTACGGTCAGTTTTCATTGTCTTCAAGTTAGGTCGTTTGTACAATTGTGATCCTGGGTGTTTTGGGGTTTTAAATTAATCATATACTGCTGTGCTAAAATCTGATTCTGCTGCTACCATTACGTCACAGTTTGACAAAATTATGAGCATGTTGTTGTTGTTGTTTGTACTAATTTATTTGTTGTAATTAAATAAAAAGGATCATTTATTAATAAGGATTAATTATTAATTTGTGTTCACAATTAAAATGGACAGATTTTTTTATTTATTTATGTTAAACAGTAAAGAACACAATTTAAAAGATTTTCGAAATTGGGAGATTCCCCACCCACCCCCAAACTATGGATGTTAATGGTTATCCATTACCATCATTCCTCAAAACATCTGCTTTTGTGTTTGGAACAAGTGGAAGTTGTGTATACTGTAAGTGAATTTTAATTTTGTGTGAACTATACCTTTATCTTGTAATGAGAAATGAATTAGTTAGTCAGGCAATTGACTAAAACAAGAAGGAATTCTTTATTTACAACCACAATATTTATATTTTCTCCACATGAGCAGTACTCTGAAGTAAACATTATTTGCAATGTTTTATTACAGTTCTTCATACAAATATTCCTGCAGTTTAAACATCAAAAGTTCTACAACTGACATTAAAATGTTTTATTGCATTTTAACATAACAAACCACTTACACTAAATCTAACCCATAGAAATAAACGTGCAGTTAAGATGTATGGTTTTTTTAAAGCAACTATGCCATATTTACATCTTTTTACAGTACTTTAAGCTCTTTTAGTTGAATTGTGTTCTTTGCAATACACTTACCAGATGAGCTACCAAGCACGTTTACAATGGTGTTAAATCCAAACATTATCCCATTGTAACCGTTTAAGTTGACTTAATTTTTATAACTATCCAAATTGTATTAACTTTTTTTAAATAAAGTCGACTAATTGCTTTTACAGTGTGATTTCCCATTGAAAACAATGATTCATTGGATTTACTAATTAAGGTAAGTGGTTGCAAACAATTTATACGGGCTAAATTTAATCGAAAAAATTAAGTCGAACATTACTAAATTGAATTCGTTTGTTTAAATTCAGCCCATATACATTGTTAACAACCTCTTGTTTTCAGTGTATACACCTAAAACTGTTGATTGTCTCTAAAGACAGCTATCTTCATGTCATTTCTACTTTACTGCTACCTTGATAGACAGCGCACTTATTAGTGAGGCTCTTGAAATGTTCATTATATGACTAATTAATGACAAACGTAACCTTCTGAATTCATCAGAGAGCAGTTTGGAGTTTCAGATATTGTACAGTCGCACTGTTTGTTGTTTTATTAGCATCAGCACAAATGTTACGACGCATCTCAATGCAATCAAACATAATTACACAATTAAAGTCAGCACGCCACCACTTGATTATCACTTCAATACTTTTTATTGCATTGAATTGATCGCATGCCAAGTTCAAAGAGCTGATTTAATTATTTATTCAATTATTTATTTATTTTAAAAGTAAGTGACAATGCCAGGCCAGCGTAATATGTGTCATTGCTGAACGGTTTAGCTGCTCACCTGTGCTTTCTCTTTGGCGTACGACTGCTCGGATGTGTACATTTTTATCAGCTACCTGTTGGTTTTCTCATATTTCATCATTGTGAATATTGGTGCGCGTGTGTCGGGGAGGGAGGGCGGCGGTGGGTTTGTGGGGAATGCTGGGAGATTTTAATAACGCAGAAGCAGTGCAGTGAGATTTAATAAAAGAAGATGATGTGATTACTGAACCCTGGCTCTGAGCCACCTTCCCTCACAGCAATATCCGCTCTCTTTCTTTCTTTCTTTCACGCACACACATCACGCACGCACACACATACACACACACACAGCGCCAACCTTTGCAATTATGTGTACATGTATGATTTACATACTGGCTCTCTCTATATATACAACACGCAGCAAAAGTGTGTGAGATCAACCTCGCAACTATGACAGTAAGTGTTTGATTATGTAAAATTATGTGTTCGTGCATGAATTAGGCCCCTTCCACACACACACACACACACACACACACACATTACAATCATTGGCTATAGATTCATGTAAAACTTGATTGAATTGACATCATAAACACAGCTCGTAGGAACAAAGCGCCTGTTTTCCTTCCTGAACTCGTAATTTCTCTCCCCGAGGTAGTTTCATTGTTGGTTAACTTTGCTTTTTGAATGCTAAGTGTGGGATATGTACTTCTCTTTATTACCAATATAAAGTTTCAGCTGAACGTTTTTTAGTTTTGATGCTAAATGTTATAAATTTGGCCAAATTTCACCATATAATCAACCTTTGAACCAATTTTTTGCGTTTTGCATTATAAAAATAGTGGTTAATTTATGAGTCTCTGTGTTGTGATCATGTTAGAACACACTTTAGATTGTCAATACTGTGTTCGTGTGAGTTTACTCTAATTTCCCCCACAGTCCAAAGACATGTGCTGTAGGTGAATTGGGTAAGCTAAATTATCCGTAGTGTATGTGTGTATGTCCTGGTCCACCAGGTTGATCATTGGGCTAACATCCCACCTCATGAAAAACTAGGTGTTACGAAACACCACTTTGGAGCGGCAAAATATCAACTTCGGTATAAATGGCCCTGAAAGTAAAAAAAGTAAGTATGTAATTTACATACACTGTTAAAAATTTATAATAAAGTAGTTCACCAAAAACTTACTGCTAATGAGTTACAACAAAGAAAATACATTATTTACATTTACAGCACCATTTATCTTGCTGTATGTATTTTCAGTATGTCTTTTATCTTAAAATACATAATGTTACTTTATATTATTACTTAAAATATACAGTAATTTTCACAATTAAAGTTTAAAAACAGTCCCACAGTAAAATCCAGTTCATATTACAAAAATCATTAATAGTTTAAATATAAATAAAGCAACATCTACAGCAATGGACAAAAGAAATAAGAGACTGCTTGAAATTTCGAAAAATGTTTCTAGAAAACATAATTGACCAAATTTTGGATTTATTAGAAGTGGATTTTTGTAAAATATTGATCTTTATTCTATTTGGTTAACCTGAAAACACTTCTTTTAAATTTCTAATTAAAATATTGTCATTTAGAGCATTTTTTCCACAGAGCAATAATTTTGTCATTTAAAATCAGGGATATTTCACCAAATATTGATTTCTTAACTCATCTGAAATGGTATTATGTTATATAATCATGAAGTCTGAAAAAAGCGCTTTTAAAAAAAAATCTATGCAAAAAAAGAAAAGTTATAAGTTTGGAAGTGTTCTCTTCATTTATATGAGCAATACCACACGAGTACCAGTGCGATGGGACTTTATTTCGACACTAGTGGGAGGCTTGCGTTGTATTTGAATGATTCTCTAGCGCACTGACTAAAGTGATGATAAAACTGGTGATTTTGCTCACATTTTAAGATCAGAAGGCTGAATGGCATGAAATGCCATCATTCCACAGAGACTTCCCAGTACTTCTCTGTTGAAATCAGGATATCACTATAATTAATCCAAAAAGCTAAAGCCTACAATCGCTAACTGATTACTGTTGTGTTTTCAATAAGGAAAAACACTAAACACATGCAGGCATTTCTTCTTTCTTTCTGTTTACTGAACTAGTCTTCAGTAAGAAAGCAGGAGATGCATTAGAAACAAACTGATCGGCCAACCAAAAATAATAACTGAGGGTTATAAAAAGAGTGGCCACCACAAAATACATACATTCCTGATATGTGAGTCCCATCTCACAATCAATACACTACAATTACTATTGTATAAATACAGCACTACAAAATACAAAAGAGAGAGATCGGCTTAGAATGTCATTTACCAGATTTATAATGATTTGATAAGCTATAGTTTGTATTTTTATAGAGAGTTTTCTCCTCTAAGAGCTTACTATGTGGTCTCCGTCACCATCTTGTGGATGGACAACGTCAACCATCTTTGCTCTGCTCATTATGACAGACGCTGACGGGCTGTCTCTCAGAAATTATAAATATTTAAAATAGACACTACAGTTTACATAAACTGCATAGTTGCAATCTAAACTATTTTTCAACTAGTTTATTCATCTGTTGTCACTCTATATGGGCAGAGTAATACAGATGGGTGAGGAGGCTGTATGAGTGCTGATATTGCAGAATATCGCACAGCTATCAGATTATTTGCACTGTTGTATATATATGTGTGTGTGTGTGTGTGTGTGTGTGTGTGTGTGTGTGTGTGTGTGTGTGTGTGTGTGTGTGTGTGTGTGTGTGTGTGTGTGTGTGTGTGTGTGTGTGTGTGTGTGTGTGTGTGTGTGTGTATATATATATATATATATATATATATATATATATATATATATATATATATATATACAACCATGAAGTGTCATGATTATTTTTTTCTTTACAATATTTTTAGCAATACACAGCTTGGGACATAAATGCCTTGAAACTGATGATTGCTCAGTAATAATTTTTGTAATAATGCAAAACAATATATAGATTTCTAACATTATCTAAAGGTGAAGTCTGAAAAAATGACACGTTTTTCCTAATTTATGCAACAAAAAAAATAAAAGACAAGAAATGGAAATTGGTTAGAAGATGTCTCTTTATTTTTTATGTATATATTTTCTAAACTAACAACGTGAATTGTCATGATTCATTGATTGGTACCTTCATGACTTGAAACTTTGATGATAATTGCATAATAATAATGTAATAATGAAAAAAAAAAACTCAAAACAGGCTTCAGTGTTTTAACTGTTTCTTATTTCTGTCAGCTTTAAGGTGAAAAGTGTGTTCTTGACAGGCGGATTCACTCTTGGACTCATAAAAAAGAGAGAAAACTCTTGGTCTTTGATCTGGGTGTAGTAGGTGGTGATTTGGGTAATTTGGCATTTTTGGCAGATGGATTGAGACAGATTAGCCATAGCAGCTGCGTTTCGGACAGGATCATCACATCCGCGCAGATTAGAGGCTATAATGTGTGGACCTGGCTGCCTCTCCCTTCAGCAGATTTCAGAGATGACACCTTCATCTCCTGCACTCCTCAACACACACACACACACACACACACACACACACACACACACACACACCAGCACTCCTGCCATCCGTCTCTGCAACTGTCATCAAGTCTGTGTTATCCATCAAGCGAGCATTTCATCTGTTCCTCAACTCCAAAATGTTTGGGTTTTTTTGTATTCATCTCAGCACATGACATCATGCACACTCTAAGACATGCCGGGTTATTGTACTCAACGTTGGATCAAATATGGACAAACTAAACTGTTGGGTTTAAGAGTGTAATATAAATATGAGTTTATTTAAAAAAAAAATAGCTCAGTGTTGAGTTTGTCCATATTTGGCTCTACTTTGAGCTATTTATGTAGAGGATGGGCTTTCCTTTAAAGCTGATGTATACTTCTGCGTCAAACGCCGGCGTATGCTATGGCGCTGACGCATAGCCCTTCGCTGTGGCCATCAGCGTCGCTGACATGCACCCTTTCAAAAATTGTAACTACACGTCGCAACGACGCGTAGCGCAAGCTCTGTGATTGGTCGGCTTGGAAGCGCTGATGAGTCTAGGTAGGACAGAGAGCCACGCGAATAGCGCGAGCTGGACGCGAGCACAATGGAGCGATTGTTTACAAGTGTGGAGTCCCGTAAAGGAGCTCCGGATGGAGAGTTTTGTTTTGTGTTTACCTCATAGTTAAAGTTGTTGCATGTCCGCCGGTTCCTGCCTCAAAATGAGTGCGTTTAAGCCACTTGTACATCCCGGAAGTGTTCAGGAAAAGCAAAACAGCAGAGAAGAAACTGGACACAGAGACACATTAACTGCCCATTAGCGTTTCGGAAGTGTTAATTCAGACCAACAGAGACAGTGCGCAGAAGTGTAAATGCACAGCTACGCGCGTTGCATGCGCCGTGGGTCACCCCGGTCACTTGACGCAGAAGTATAAACCAGGCTTTAGGCGGCCGCCTAGGGCAGCAGAATACAGAGGGCGGCGTCCCCAACACTACCCTCACCTCTCGCGCCCTCAGTTATATTTGCGTCTAGGGTGGTGTTTGCGACACTACCCTCACGACCCGCGCCCTCAGTTATATCCGCGGATAGGACGGCAGAATAGAGAGGGTTGTGTCCACGACAAAAAAACCTTTCAGCGTGAATATTTAAAAGGTGATTCTTGTCATAATTATTATTGTTTCTTCGGGGTTGGGAGGGGGGGGGGGGTGTAATCACTTCCTTTATTTATTCCTGACAACTTAAACAATTGATACATCGATTTGTGTGGCATTTAAACATATTTCATTTGAGCTGTGGTGAAAAATCTATTAAGAAATCAATTCTGCATTGATTTAACGATTTTCAAACTGCATATTCTCTCTTGAATGAACTTACAAACAGCTACACTCTGATTGCATCCAATTCCTTACAAATACCGTTTGATACTAAGATAATCATTAGTCAAATTAAAAAAGGTTTTAGCAAATTACAAGAATGCACAGAGTGAGTCTTGTTTATAATAATCTTGAGATATGTAAGCAAACTTACATGACTTTACATGCATTTGAGTATGGGGTTAAAAACAAACCTAGGTTAATAAGGCATCTGCTGTTTAAAAACTAGCCAAGAATGTCATCTGTTGTAAAAGAAAAAAAAAACTAGTATAGAGCTCCATCCACTGTTAGAAACTAGTGTAGAGCATCGACTGCTGTTGAAAACTTGCCTAGAGCACCATCTGCTGTTTATTAACTAGCCTGGACCACCATCTGTGGTTAAAAACTAGCCTAGAGCACCCTCTACTGTTAAAAACTAGTGTAGAGCACCATCTACTGTCAGAAACTAGTGGAGAGCATCGACTGCTGTTAAGAACTAGCCTAGAGCACCATCTACTGTTTAAAAGCTAGCCTGGACCACCATCTCTGGTTAAAAACTAGCCTAGAGAACCCTCTACTGTAAGAAAATTGTCTAGAGTGTCATCTACTGTTAGAAACTAGTGTAAAGCATAGATGGCTATTAAAAAATAGCCTAGAGCGCCATCTACTGTTTAAAAACTAGCCTGGACCATCATCTGTGATTTAAAAACTAGCCTAGAGAACCCTCTACTGTTTAAAACTAGCCTAGAGCACCATCTACTGTTATAAACTAGCCTAGAGCACCATCTACTGTTAGAATATAGTGTAGAGCATCGACTGCTGTTAAAAAAACTAGCCTAGAGCACCATCTACTGTTTAAAAACTAGCCTGGACCACCATCTGTGGTTAAAAACTAGCCTAGAGCACCCTCTACTGTAAAAAACTAGTCGAGAGTGCCATTTACTGTAAAAAAAAAAAAAAAACTAGCATAGAGAACCGTCTTTTGTTAAAAAATAGCATATTGTGCCATCCACTGTTAAAAAATTTGCATATAGTGCCATTTGCTGTTAAAAACTAGTTTAGAGTACCATCTACTGTAAAAGAGTAGCATAGAGCCCTGTTTACTGATAAAACAAGCATATAGCACTGTTTAAAGTGGTGCTATATAATATTTTAAACTTTAGTTAATGTGTAATATTGCTGTGTAAACATAAACAACATCTCTAAATGTAAGACGCTCTAAGTTCAATGCAAAGGGAGGCATCGGCTTTTAAAGAATTAACATAGCAAAGCCTACAGCGAATGAAGTTTGGGGACAACAAAAAAAATATATCCGGGTTAATGATGAAAGCTAATTTTTCCTTAAGAGATGAGAACTTTTTATATTACTTACACATGCTTATAACCCAAATATTTGTGAAAGACACTTTTACGACATTTTTATCTTGTCAGATTTGTTCATTGTCTGTCTGATTCAGTCTTAAACTGATACGGCTAACAGCTACACAGACTGACTGTATTTACACAACAGTGGCAAAGCACCTGCTAGTAGAGGTGTGACTGGGCGTGGCGCTTCCTGTTGATGTGGAGTCCATCCACAAATCACACACGCACACATTGCTTTGCACCCCATAAACACAACCATGCCTTAAAAATACACTCTTGACCCCCTTTAAAAACTAGCCCAGAATGCCATTTAATGTGAAAAACTAGTCTAGAACAGAATTCTCTGTTAAAAAACTAAGCTCCAAATAGATTCAAGAGAGAATAGTGATGCATTGCAGAATCCATTTCTGGAACAATTTTTCACCACAGCTCTTATTTTCATTTAATTGACATAAAATGCTAAAAATAAAAAAAATCCTTACTTGAATCCTAATCCTTACTGCACACACTTCAAAGGGAGGTCCTAAGAACAAAAAAAATCATAGACAACATCATATGATGTTTTAAAAGAGCTGATGCTGTGAGACTATAAAGAAGACAAGAGGTCAGCAGTGTGGGAGTTTTTCATCTTGAAAAAAAGATACACACAAGAATTGCAAGCAATAAAGACGTATGCGTTAGAAAGCTGATATGTTTCTTCTTATAAAAAACAATCCTGTGACATTTCATACAGAGTCATGCTGTATCAGAAAAAAAAGCTTTGATTCATTTGTTTGAGTTTGGATAAAACTTTATTGACTTTGTTGCTTTATATATGAATTATTTGAAAGTTGGCCATAGAAATGAATGTTAAAGAACAGCTATTTCCCCTCTTTTTTAAGATTTAAGACGAGTCTTTTGTGTCTCCAGAATGTGTCTGTAAAGTTTAAGCTCAAAACACCCATCAAATTATTAATGATACCTTTTTTTTAAATATTGAATTTCCTTCTCTGAACACAATGTAGCTGTGTTTGTTGCCTGTGCCTTTAATGTTAGTTCCCCTGTCAGAGTGTGCCTCAATCTCCGCCTTGGCTGTGTCAGATAACCAGCACAGTCACAGACATGAAGGAAGCAGATCTCATACATCGTTTGTGAGAAATACTACAGTAAGAACTTTTCCAATGATTATTTGATGTATTTGTTGTGGGGTTAATTTAAGCATTTCTGCAACGATGAGTCACACATAATGTCATTACAATGTTCGCACACATACAAAAGCGCACACGTTTAACTTCGCACAACAAATGCAAGATACACGTTAATATCCACTGCTGTATGGATATCCATTATGTTAATCTACAAAATAATCCAGATTTAATGTCCACAAACTGGGATAGAAGCGTCTTTGTGTATAATTGTACTGACATGCGGCTGTGGTAATAAAGATGATAAAATCAGTGCAACTCATTACAAACATGCACTGTTTTAAAAACCTTTAACTCACTCTTGGTCACATTTGATAATGATTGATGATCACAGAGTGCTAAATAGATCTTTTAATCCCAGTTGCTTTGTGTATCTTGTTGATATGATTATACATGTTACTACGGAGACATGTTCATACACTGCTGGCAATCAATTCGGTGGGTAGGAAAAACGCGCTCCTATGTCACGTTGCGTTGGGCCTCAAAATGGGAGGGATTTGGATCCTATTTAAAGGTCAGGAAATTTTAAACAAGAGACTTATTATCTTTATATCACTCCAATATGACTGTGGACACACTCTACCTGCACACAGTTCTGTCCAAACATTGCAAAAGATGACTTTCATCATGGGTGCCCTTTAATTCCTTATAAAACAGAAGTTGCTGAGAATTTTATTTCGGTTTGTTTATGTACTTCCAACTGAAATTAAATATTGAGTAGAGGCGGGACTTTCTTTTTGCGCATCAGTCCCTCATAGCAAATTAACGATAAGAGGGCCATGGCTAAGAACATTGGTGCTGATGCCGTAAAAACTAAAATTAACAGAAGGACCGCAACTCCAAACATGGATGCAAATGGTCAGACTTTGATTAAAGACTACCAAAACAAACTTTTTTTGTATATTAACTTGCTTAATTGACCACCTAAATGACCACCAATGTGCACTAGCAAAACAAACATTATAAATTTTAAAATAAAATCACTGTTTAATGTACGTTTTCATATTTTGTTTTTGCAGTCATGCATAAATTTGTGATAAAATATTATTTATCAGCCTATTTATCAGCCATAGGCCTTCAAGTATAACCCAAATTTAAATAGTCATCGGTCAAAAATGTTTTATCAGTGCAACCCTAGTTTATATATAGACAGTAACTTCATATTTTGATGTGAATCATGACTGTTGCTTTGGCTTAATGAAATGTACACAAGGATTAGGTTGCCATCGACTCCATATGAGCATCTCTAGGTTCATCTGTACCTGTCAATACTGATGAGAGTACATCAGCTTGGCCGTATATAGGTGCTGCTGATAGTGTTTGTTTGTGTGTGTGTGTGTGTGTGTGTGTGTGTGTGTGTGTGTGTGTGTGTGTGTGTGTGTGTGTGTGTGTGTGTGTGTGTGTGTGTGTGTGTGTGTGTGTTTATTGGAGTGTGTGAAAAAGAGAGAGGAGAGATTAACCCCATGCTATCCTCAATCCCTGGTTATGAGTTTACAGCGTCTGTCTGGGCATCGCACTGTTTAAACAACAATCTAATTAATCCTGTCTTTATTAGTTTCACGGAGCTGGGGAGGAGGGAGAGCGGGAGGACAGGGAATTCTGGCAGAAAATACCAAACGGCGAGGGAGAGGAGAGACGAGGAAAAAACAAGGGGTTTGCCGGGGATTGAGGAGCCAGAGAGCGCCTTTAAAAGCAATTGTGTGATGGTGATGAGCAAAAACACAGCTTATGGAGAGCAGGAGGTGTTTGTGGGCATTGCTAATGGGACACTCGTGAGCGCTTGCTCACATTTGTCCTGCAAGTATCTGAAACTGTATGGAGCCTGATCGGTCTCAAAAATAGCACATGTACAAAAAAAAATGTATACATCCACAACAAAATTCACATTTACAAAATCCAATTTGCAATTTCAAAACACGATTTGTGCATGCACAAATCTAATATATATATTCAAAACACGATTCAAAAATGCATAAATATAATTCATAAGTTTAAAACACAATTTGTAAATACACAAATCCAATTAATTTGGCGAAAAATGTAAGACTTTTACTTGTAAATTTACAAACTTTGTGTTGTATTTATGAATTGTGTTTTGAATTTACAACTTGGATTTTGTAAACGTGACTTGTGCTGTGCATGTATGAATTTTATTTCACAAATGTATTATTTTTGAGACTGATCAGGCTTCATAAAACTGTTAATTATTTTAGAAGTCTGTGAGTTGGTAAGTTAAAAATTTTTAGCTTTGTAATGAATGCTGGACAAGCTCATTGGTTCGGTTCACTGGTGGTGCTGGTAAAATGAACAGTGTAATTGCTGGATGAGGTCTGTAAAATGAAGAAATGCAATCAAAATTAATCATATACACCCTGACATGGAATAATGGTGAGATTGTTTTTGTTAATAATTTATTGAAAACTTTATTTATTTTCATTTATTTATTCTTTTAAAGGAAGTTTCCAAATTATTTTTATTGAGTTTCATATTTGACACTTCAGGCTTTTGTGGCTATTTAGTGTGATATAGGAAAATGTGAATATGTGTGCTATATAATTTTATACTTCAGTGTTATTTGAATCCCCAAAATTGACAAAAATATGGAATTTGGTGAATTTGCTGATATTTAGATGAACTAAAACTGATAATTCACATTTCTAGTATTTATTTCTATATTTTATAGTGTAAATCTTATATAAAATTTATTTGAATTGTCACTCTTTGTCTACTAATAATAGATATTTAACAATGCAATGCTTTTCATACCTTATGTTCAATTCTAAGATGTTTTTATTGAGTCCAAGGTAATAATGCAACATAAAATGGTTATTGAAAAATAAACAAAAGCCAGGTGTAGCAAAACTCAGTATATATTTAGATATTTGTAAATGCAACTTTGTTTAATTTTTCCATGAGGACTTGTTTGTCATTTCTCTGTTGTTTCCAGCTGAATAATAATATAAAATTACACGTTACTCTATGCAAATACAGAAAATTTCATAAAATATTTTTTAAGTGTAATAACAAAATAGCACTGAACTGTAAATTAAATACTAGAATTCTTCTTTAATGCAGAAAATATTTGTAAAAACATCAGGTATTTCACTGTATGATGAGTGAGTGTATGTAAAGATAACAATCATTGAAGAATAAACTAAAGCCAGATCTATCATATTTTAGTATATATTTTTCCATTCTTAAATGCAACTTTGTTCATTATTTCCGTGAGAACTTTCTTGATTCTGTTATTTCTCTGTTTTTTCTAGTTTAATAATAATATACAGTTACATGTTACTCTCTTCAAATATGGGAAATTCCATAAAAAAACTCACAAAAAGAAACCAAACAAGAGTGACAGAGTTCTGTCACAAGCTAAGAAATAAACATAACACAGAACCCTGACAATTGTGGCTTGTTTAAATTGTTTATTTAAAATAAGCAACACAACTCTTAAATGTTTTTGGGGGGCAACTTAAATGTTTTGTGTTCAATGCACTTAACTTAATCGATTTGTGTTGAGACAATTGTATAGAACCAATCATTTTGTACATTGTAATAAATGTGTGTAATGTTGTTGTTGGTGTGACATTTAGTCTATTGTCAAATATTGCCACCCAGTGTTACACACAAAACACTGCATTAAGCCAACATCCAGGATCAGAATCATTGAATAACTGTGTGTGTGTGTTTGTGTGTCAGGTTGTTTGTGCGTAAGTGCAGCGCGTGTCTGCAGGCGATCGGCCGCTCAGAGCTCATCATGCGAGTGTTGGGACAGGTGTATCACCTGGGCTGCTTCAGCTGCTGCGAGTGTGAGCGCCGCCTGCAGAGAGGAGATGAGTTTGTGCTGAAGGAGGGACAGCTGCTCTGCAGAGGAGACTACGAGAAGGAGAGAGAGATGCTGGCCGCCATCAGCCCGGCACCCACAGAGTCAGGTAAAACTCACTGAACGCACAGAAGAGCTGGAAGATGGACACTACTGATCAAAGAGAATCTTTAAAAGAAGTATTTATTTGATCAGAAATACTGTAAAAACTGTCAAAATGTCAGGTAAACCTCACTGACCACTCGAGAGACTTACGCATAGTCAGACAGACAGACTGATAGACAGACAGGCAGACAGACAGACAGAGAGACAGACAGAAAGATAGATAGATGGATAGATAGATAGATAGATAGATAGATAGATAGATAGATAGATAGATAGATAGATAGATAGATAGATAGATAGATAGATAGATAGATAGATAGATAGATAGATAGATAGATAGATAGATAGATAGATAGACATAAATAGGTAGACAGACAGACAGACAGATAGACACCTGAACAGACACACATACATAACAATAGATAGATAGATGATAGATAGATAGATAGATAGATAGATAGATAGATAGATAGATAGATAGATAGATAGATAGATAGATAGATAGATAGATAGATAGATAGATAGATAGATAGATAGATAGATAGATAGATAGATAGACATAAATAGGTAGACAGACAGACAGACAGATAGACACCTGAACAGACACACATACATAACAATAGATAGATAGATGATAGATAGATAGATAGATAGATAGATAGATAGATAGATAGATAGATAGATAGATAGATAGATAGATAGATAGATAGATAGATAGATAGATAGATAGATAGATAGATAGATAGATAGATAGATAGATAGATAGATAGATAGATGGACGGACGGACGGACGGACGGACGGACGGACGGACGGACAGACAGACAGACAGATAAGGCTCACTGACCATACAAAAGCTGAAAGATGGACACTACTGATCAGATATTAAATGTTTTGTTTTTTAAGTCTTAATACTCTCGTGCATTTAATCAAAATACAGTAAAACGTTGTAAAATATGTGCAATAATAATAGCTGTTTTAATATTACAGTTTTTCTCGGACGCTTTGGTGCATTTCTCACAACAAATATTTACATTTGCACAACAGTTAATGCAAACTGCAAAACAATTAGTACAAACTGCAAAACCTAGCTGATAACCTGCAAAAGCACGTCACTTGCTCAAAATAGATAGTTCATTCCTCAAAACCAAGTATTTATGTCAATCAAAGTGTCAGTGTCATCAAAATGAAAAGTCCTGACACCATTGTTTATGAACAAGAAAGTGGCGTTGTCATGTTTTCATTATGACAGTTTACTCTGGACATTTTTTCAATAAAAAAAAGTCAGATTTTAGTGACACTTGCTGAAAATACTCAAGACAGCACTGTATACTATTTGCACAGCCATTTGAACACTACAGTAAAGTTAGACATCACTGCATTAGTGAGGTATCTGAGTACAAGACACTGAATATGTATGTTTTACATTTTTACTGCATTTGCTCTTTACAATTCTAATTTATTCACAGCATTGTGCAAAAGAATAAACATTCTCTTATTTACAACAAACATAAACTTTCTTTGTGTAGAGCTGTGCACAGCTGCACACAATATTGCAGTACATATTGGAACTGAGCCTACAACATACACAGGTCTGTAAATCAGTCATCAAATTGTTCAATTTTTAAGACATTTTCAGGAAAATAAAAATTTATAATTTTTTTATAAAATTTGCTTGACAGATTTGGACAATTAGTTCAAGATTTGTGTATGTAATGACTCAATTAATGAAATGAGGACTATTAGTTTTAAATGGACTGACTATTCAGCATTCACAAGTTTAGTTAATTTTGACTGACATGACATAAGCAAATGATAATGTTCTAAACAGCAGAGAGTTGCATGAAAGCAATTGATGCATGTCCAAAAGCATTTGCAATGTGTTGGAAGGAATGAGAAACTGCTACTATGATGTGCACAAATGACTAATTGTTTTGAGAAATGCATTAACTGTTGTGCAAATGTAAATAGTGTTGTGAGAAATGCACCAAAGCGACTGAGAAAAACTGTAAATGCAGTTTAATTCCTGTGATTTAGAGTAGATTTTTGGCATTATTACTCTAGTGTCTTTAGATCTTTCAGAAATCAGTGTAATATGATGATTTGCTTTTCTGTCAAAATAAATTATTACTGGTTCTCAATCCATAATATTGATGCTCGTAATTATGAATGCTGAAAACATTTTCCAGATTCACATTTTCATGGAAACTTTTTTTGATTCTTTGATGACAACATTTATTTAACACAAAATCTTTTTACACTGTTAATGATATTTGTAAATGGCACCGTATTTAACTGTAATATAAACTGTATTTTACTGTAGGTCAGTTTAATAAATAATAAAGTAAATGTAAACACAGTATTTTTGCTGTAATTGATTTAGAGTAAGTTACTGTAGATTCTACAGGAAAAAAGTTGACAGTGTATATAGACCCTTTTCACATATCCAGGTTTCTCAGTAGCAGAAGGTGTTAAAGTTGGGCAACAAAAATGTTTTTACAATCCTATTTGCTGAAATAATAGTAATAATAAAAAAAAACTCCATGATGATGTTATCAAGATGTTCAGCAAAAAGGAGAAAAAAAAGTGTGAGACTAATGACGGCAGCTAGAGGAGAGAATAGCATCAAATTTACTCTCAGCCCCAAAGATGCACAGCTGCATTAGAAATACCTTGCATAAGCAGTTATTAATTATTTTATAATGATATAATACATACATAAATACATATACATGTTCATATGTTTTTTTTTATCAAAATATTAAAATCTTTCAAAGATTTAAGATTATGATGACTGTTAAATGCGTAACAGGCTTTTAAAAGTGTCCATTCTAAATGTCTTTCGTGAATAAAAGTAAATACATTTGTAATGAGACTTTTTCAATGATGTTGTTTAAATCTAAAGCAGCTCAGTAGTTTTCAGCAATTAACAATATTAAATTACTAATTAGCTTATTATTAATAGATATTTCTTGAGCAGCAGATCATTGTAATATAATGATTTCTGAAGGATCATGTGATGCAACAGACTGGAGAGATATCATGAGGAAAAGTCAATTTTAAATTACAGGAACTAATTACATTTTCAATGTATATTCAATAAGAAAACAGACAAAAGCGCAGGGCGCAATTGCATTAAGGGTTTGTCAGAATCCACTTTTACTATTTTAGGGAAAGGAAAATCCACTGTGCGCCGTGGCGCATGGTCTAACAGGGTTGAGCTTATTTTAGAATAAACCAGGGGTCGGCAACCCAAAATGTTGAAAGAGCCATATTGGACCAAAAAAAAACAAAAACAAATATGTCTGGAGCCGCAAAAAATTAAAAGCCTTATATAAGCCTTATAATGATGGCAACACATGCTGTATGTATTTATATTAGCTATATTAGCCTACTATAAAAATGACTTCGCTGGCTACAAATACATACTGAGCCTTCATGATTAAATGTTCATTTCCCTGCAGTGCATCCTGTAGAGAATGACGCGCCACGTGACTACTCTGTTGTACAATGCCGTCTCAAGTTTAACTTAATTACAGTATATTAATGAATTATGTTTAATGTTCAAGTTTAACTTCATTACAATATTAATGCATTATGATTAATTATCAAGTTTAACTTCATTACAATATTAATGCATTATGCTTAATTAACAAGTTTAACTTCATTACAATATTAATGAATTGTTTAATGATCAAGTTTAACTTCATTACAATATTAATGCATTATGTTTAATATTCAAGTTTAACTTCATTACAATATTAATGCATTATGTTTAATGATCAAGTTTAACTTCATTACAATATTAATGCATTATGCTTAATGTTCAAGTTTAACTTCATTACAATATTAATGCATTATGCTTAATTATCAAGTTTAACTTCATTACAATATTAATGAATTGTTTAATGATCAAGTTTAACTTCATTACAATATTAATGCATTATGTTTAATATTCAAGTTTAACTTCATTACAATATTAATGCATTATGTTTAATTATCAAGTTTAACTTCATTACAATATTAATGCATTATGCTTAATTATCAAGTTTAACTTCATTACAATATTAATGAATTATGTTTAATTATCCAGTTTATCTTCATTACAATATTAATGAATTATATTTAATTATCAAGTTTAACTTCATTACAATATTAATGCATTATGCTTAATTATTAAGTTTAACTTCATTACAAAATTTATGAATTATGTTTAATTATCAAGTATAACTTCATTACAATATTAATGCATTATGTTTAATTATCAAGTTTAACTTCATTACAATATTAATGCATTATGTTTTGCTTTGATGAAATTAAAGAAATGCAATAAAGAAATCAGATTTTTCTATGTTTTTTTTTTAATTTTGAGGATTCCAAAAAACAACATCAAAATTAACGTGCACAACGTGCCCCTTATCTGGGCAACAAACAGTGCAATAAAACGCAGTCTGCCATTTCCATTTAAAGATCAGCTCGAGTCATTCTTGGGAATGTGCTCAACCAACACAATCTCACGGCAATTCGTAACTTTTTCATTTAGTGGCTAATTCGTATGAATTCGTACGATCTAATTCGTACAATTTAGTACGATTTGCTTTTCCCCCAATGACGGTTGGGGTTAGGGGTTTGCATATCAACGATCGCACCTTGTAAATAATTACCGTTGAGTGAGGGATCGGGATGGGCTTCTTAGAATTCTCTCAGGGAGGGAAAATGAGAAAGCGTGCCCCGCTGTACATCTTTGGCAAAGACAGCTTGCGCTCCATGGCGCACCAAACAGCCGCCGGTTTGTTTACAACAGCTACCTGCCTGGCATCCCGCCCTGCTGATAGAAACGTGTGTCGCAGGCTATGATGCAAATCTTTGTTGACAGAAATGTTGAAATTAAATATTCTACACACTTTTACAGCATTGGAAAACGTTAAGATTGTTTGTCCTCCTATAGAAACCATATTAAAACAAAAAATATATTTTCCTCCCTCATCGTTTTCCATTTTCAAACATTTTTTGAAAAAGTTCCAGGGAGCCACTAGGGCAGCGCTAAAGAGCCGCATGCGGCTCTAGAGCCGCGGGTTGCCGACCCCTGGAATAAACCAATCAGAGTCTAATCTCCCATTCCCTTTAAGAGACAGTTGTGTCGCGCTATGGCACATTTGCTATTTACATGACGGTCATAGTAACTAAAGATTTTTTTTCAAAACTATTTCTAAATTCAGTTATAATTTCCAGCAGACGAAAAAATGAACAATAATAATGAAGTGTGGTCAAAAACCAAATTATATCCAAATACACATGCTATGTCTCATTTGGTCTGAAACCTGACAGGTGGGCAAATCTAAGCTTGTTTTAATTAAACAAAAATAAATATGCATAAAATAAATACCACTGCTACTACCAATAGCATCATAGAAAAGCAAATGGTTATGAATAAACTGAAAAAGCCTCTCGAGATGAAGAAGACATGACTTATTATATCCTATATATCCTTAATATTTTTATAATTTTTTATTTGTAAAGATATTTGTGTATTGCTGTACATCCTGTGTGTATTAAGCAATGTGTAAGCGAGGCACACAACTTACGCGCTCTGTGCTGGACTTTAGACCGGCTTTGTTCTGGTCTATAGAACAGTGTAATATAGTTTCTCAACATAGCAAGGCGCCTCAACACGCCTCCTTTTTTAGACTGGAACATCTATGTGCGCACATATGAGCGCAAATGCATTTGCTTTTTAAACAGCGTTGCGCAAAACGTCTAAACGACTCTTGCACCAAGCTGAAACTAGCAAACAACAATTGTATCGTGCTTTTCGCCGGGTGTATGGTAGGGCCCTAAATGTTCACCTAAAGAATAGCAATGTGCGCTATAAAAATTAAGATTGTACATTTAGATTTTACACAGACTTTACAAACATTTAAAAATTTTAGTTTCCACTCTTCTTCTCAAAGCTTTAAAGGGCACATCGTTTACCCCTTTTTTATAATTTAATATTAATATTATGGTTCTTCTGAGTGTGCCAGTTTAAGTTCAGTTAAACACACAATTCAGATGTTTTTATTATAATGTGTAAAAAGTGTCATGTTGGGGGCGTTTACACAGGTCGCTGTTTTAAAATTAGCTGAAAATTAGTTTCGCCTTCCCGCCCAATGTAACAAGGGGGTGGAGCCAAGAGCTCCCCCGCTCTGTGTTTGCAACAGACAGGCAGACAGAGAGAAGCTAAGCTACATGAGAGGATCAGCATTCAGCCGTACATATGCGACTCGGACACAGACCAAGAAGAGAGTACAAAATCATTTGTGTGTTTGCATAGTTTTACAGCCAACAATGTGCTAGTTTCAAGTGCAGAGCTTGTACACCGAGACTTATAACCATGCACACTGAATTAACTTTGACTGAGGCACCGGATTTGCCGCTCGTAGTATGACATGGCTCGACATGGCACACCAGACACTTTCTGTGGTGCGCCAGAAACATGAAGTGTCCTGAATCGTCGTGTCTTGAAGACTTGAATCATCAAGTCTTAAAGCGCTGTCATGTGCACCCTGATAGAAACCTATGTTTAGAATTCTAAAATGCATGGCCCTGCGCCACGCAAAGCGACGTTTCTGGTGTGCGACCTGCAGGCAAGTTTGTTATTTTATTTCCAATGGAGAGGTGCGCACATGAGGCACTTGCACTTTTCCTGCTGCACCTAGTTAAGATCACAGGGAGCTTCTGTGATCGCGAAAAATGCAAACGGCTGTTTAACCGGCAATTTTAAGGTAGACGCAATGAAAAGTACTTGTTTACAAACCTTCCAAAAGGTACAACCAATAATTCCTATTAGAGCGATAATGTGGAGAATATTGATCTTGTGTTGAGCCCAGTGAGCCTTACATCTAAAAACAGAACAAGGGTGTTCCTTTAGTGATATCGCTTAGACTCGCATGACAAACGACAAACTAAGGATATGGTGACGCGCCTGTCAATCAATATTGGTGGGCAGGGGGGATCGCACTCCTACGTCATGTTGCAGTCCCTCTGAATTCAATTGGTACACCGTTTTTATGTTGTTAAATTGAAAAAAAAGGACTGGGTGTGTTTAAATCACCCTAATATGACAGTCTATACACTATACCTACACACATCTGTCCAAACAGCTTGAAAAAAATCGATTTTTCACCATAAGTCCCCTTTAATCTATTTTTTTTTCCCTGTGCAGTAAAGAGTGAGGATGAGGAGGGTGGTGGTGTCTCTGTCGGAGGAAAGGCTGGGGATGATGGAAAGGAGCACAAGAGATCCAAGAGGCCCCGGACCATCCTGACCACACAACAGCGGCGCGCCTTCAAGGCTTCCTTCGAAGTGTCTTCCAAACCCTGCCGAAAGGTCAGTGATGGTCAGAGGGCATCTGTGCTGGTTTTATTTGTGAGATTGGGACTTATCTGATGTATATACGCTGTGTCTGCAGGTCAGAGAAACTCTGGCAGCTGAGACTGGACTGACGGTCAGGGTCGTGCAGGTGTGGTTCCAGAATCAGAGGGCAAAGGTGAGCTGGCATCATGATTTATGTCTAAGATTTAGATTGTGGTTTGGCAGATCATTCTTATGCAGTGACCCATTCTTATGAGTGAGGGAGGGAGGGAGGGAGGGAGGGAGTGAGTGAGTGAGTGAGTGAGTGAGTGAGTGAGTGAGTGAGTGAGTGAGTGAGTGAGTGAGTGAGTGAGGGAGGGAGGGAGGGAGGGAGTGAATGAGGGAGGGAGGGAGTGAATGAGGGAGGGAGGGAGGGAGTGAGTGAGGGAGGGAGGGAGTGAGTGAGTGAGTGAGTGAGTGAGTGAGTGACTAAAAATCAAATAACCTTTTGTTAAATGTACATTGTTAACAAGAACCTTGTATAAAACAGACAGAAGGATAGATAGACTGACAAATGGACAGACTGATAGATAGGCAGACACGAGGACAGATAGACAGATAGCTAAACAGACAAACAGAAGGAAAGACAGACAGAGACAGACTGATGGACGGACAGACAGAAAGAAAAACAGATAGACATAGAAAGGTAGACATATTAACAGACAGACAGAAGGATAGACAGACAGACAGACAGGCAGATTGATAGACAGACAGAAAGGTAGACAGACATGTTAATGGACAGACAGACTGACAGATTGATAGACAGACAGACAGACAAACAGACAGATAGACAGATTGATGGACAGACAGAAAGGTAGACAGACATCTTAATTGACAGACAGAAAGACAGATTGATAGACAAACAGACAGACAGACAGACAGACAGAAGGATAGACTGACAGACAAATGGATAGACAGATGGACAGGCAAAACAATGTATAGACACACAGACAGAAAGATAGAAAGACAAACAAAAACATAGACAAGAACACAGTCCCTTTTTAATATCTCCACAATCAATACTAGACAGGCCCCTTACTTCTGATTGGCTGCAAGTATGTTCTGGGTAGCGATCTGACACTCTGCTCAATACTGTTCTTCAAACATCACTTAAGACATACTAGTCACACTATGCTATCCTAACCATGCACAGGCCCGTTTCCCGGATCGTTGAGAAGTGTGAGTGCAAGCGTGCTTTGGCCCGGTTCAAGGCAACTGTACATAGTGCGAGTATGCCCTCAGTGTACTCTTAATTAGCATTTAACAGCACTGCACCTTCTGACCTCAAGCGATTGAATTGTTGTCAGTGTGAAGTTGAACAGACCTAGGCTAATTGGTACATGAGTATTAGATGTGAGTGCTGATCCAGGAGCAGCTGATGGCATTAGTCTGTTGTTCAGATGAAGAAGATCGCCCGCAGACAGCAGCAGCAACAGCAGCAGCAAGAACAGGAGCAGATGGGGGGCTCCAGACGGGGCCCGAGCAGAGGGGGGCGCCAGAGTAACGACGACAGCGAGGGTAAGACACACACAACTAAGGACAACTGTGTGAAAAGTGCGCATGAACCAAAAGCTGTGTGGTTGTTTTTCATGTTGTGACATAGTTCAACTAAACATCATGAGAAAACAGTGGGCGTGGCTTGTTTTTTTACTGCAAGCTGATTGGATATAGTGAAGTTGGCATTTCATTCAGAAAGAAGGGTTTTTGGAGAGTTATTACAACCTCTCAGACCATTTCTGACTAAACTGACAGTTGGAGGGGCCAAAGACAATAGAATACACAAGACGTATTGTATAGGTTTAAATGGGGGAAAGAAGTAGCAAATTATGCCCCACCATCTAGTACAGGAGACAATTATCGATTGCTATAGACTGATGGTTTTCCGGTGGAGAGACTTGGACCAGAAATTAGTTTCTGTAGGTTTTGTGTGATTTGAACGTTTAGAAATGTAATTTAAGAGACAGCTGTTGTTTAATTTTATTGGTGATTCCTAATGTAAAGCAATTTTGGAGAATTTGATGTTTCCCCATTCAAGCAGAAACACTCGGAGAAACACTCGGAGGTGTTTCAAAGATGCCTGCCAAGTGAAATGACTCAAGTAGGTATCGCTGCAGCCTGGAACCTCCGAGTGGGAGGCATTACACCGCAAATAAGTTGGGTGACTTTCAGTAGGTTGGGTTTAGGTGGTGTAGGTGGAGCAGATATTAATAAAGCACATCACGATACTGTGAAGTTGGGTTTGGGGTTGGGGTAGGAGTAGAAATTCATAAATCACAATATTGGATTCCATGTCATGTACAAGACATTAAATAAATAAAAACTCCAGGTTTGTACAGCCCACTTGAAGCTTGAAGGTTCACCCACTTGGAGCTCAATTTCCGCAAACCTGAAGCTGCTTCCAACCTCCATTTATACCAGGGATGTCAAACTCAATTGCTGGATGGCCACAGCCGTGCACAGTTTTGTTCCAACCCTGCTCCAACACTTACCTGTAGGTTTCAAACAAGCCTTAAGGATGCAATTAGTTTAATTAGGGTTGGAACTAAACTGTGCAGGGCTGCGGTCCTCCAGGAATTGAGTTTGACATGCCTGGTTTATACCCTTCTCTAATGATTTGCCTTAAAGTAGGCATGTCCAAACTTGGTCCTGGAGGGCCGGTGTACTGCAAAGTTTAGTTCCAACCCCAATCAGACTCACCTGGGGTCCGTTTTTCGTACCTCGCTTAAATTATCTAAGATGATTTGGCAGATCATGGATCTTTTAATCTTGATAACTGATCTCTGGCTAATTTGGTCCTTCAAACAAGTTCGTGAATTAGATTATAATGTCTGGATAAACTGATCTGAGATCGCTGCTTGTGTTGGAAGGACAGATCTGTCGATCCTCGAAATTATATTTAGCAATGCAATGATTGGCTGACGGCACAGCAGCGTAATGACATCATCTGACTAATATTCAACAATCCATGTAAGCAAAATTACATAAAATTTGCAGTAAACAGTTTGTTAAATATGATATGCTATAACTTTACACAGTTGTTGTGAGCTGCAGGCTTTACACTTTTATGTGTCAAGAGTATTTATCATGTATTTTAATGCATAACACTGTATTTAGATTTTCTTTATTATAGTAGCCTAGGCCTACTCAAGTTTTTTTAATCGGCATAAGGAATAACTAGAAATTAATTTTGCATCAAAAAGCATTTTGATATCGGTAAAGGTGTCTGCAACTTTTGGGAAACATCAAATCACTGGTATATTAGCGGTCAAAACACGTGCATGACTGCATAAATTATTATCCTTTTTTAATATTGTGCATGTATTGCGCGCTTGTATCTAAAAAGTTCATTTATTCATTCATTTTCTTGTCGGCTTAGTCCCTTTATTAATCTGGGGTTGCCACAGCGGAATGAACCGCCAACTTATCCAGCACATTTTTACGCAGCGGATGCCCTTCCAGCCGCAATCCATCTCTGGGAAATATCTAAAAAGTTCATATCAATAAATTTTGTCTTTGAACTACAAGGTGGCAGTCTTTTACTTTTATTTCTAAATGCAGATTCCATAAGTTTTATCAATATATATTTTTTAACTATATATATATATATATATATATATATATATATATATATATATATATATATATATATATATATATATATATATATATATATATATATATAGTTAAAAATAGATATATTCTATTTTCCTAAGTGTATATAACCACTGTAAGAAAATATCAGCATTTGGTACAATACTTTCAGTATTATCTTTGCTTGAACTGACCTAATCCTGTTTTTATGAAATGAACCTGCTCCCAAGTAGGTTTAAGCTACCAGAACTGTTGCTATGACAACAAGTCTCAATTGAGTTTTGAATAACGAAACAATCGTGGATCGTGTCAAATTGTCAATATCCATATCCAGCTAATTGAGTAATCCACGTACGAAGAACGGACCCCTGGGCTAGCTAATCAAGCTAGGCTTTCTAGAAACATCTTTGCAGGTGTGTTGAGGCAAGTTGGAGCTAAAATCTGCAGGATATCGGCCCTCCAGGACCGAGTTTGGACACCCCTGCCTTAAAGGAAATTTAACCAAGCACAATACCTTAGACAGACGTAATCTAAATATTGAACTGAAAACAAACAGGAAGTGTGTTTACAGATTTTCATTTTCGATTACAAGGGCAAATGTTTTGTTTTTTTTTTCTTAATGACATGCACAAATGAATTATTCCCCTCAATACTTGCAATGTTAGCAAACAAAATCAATATGTTAGATTTGATTTCATGTGTACTTTAAGAAATATGTAAACCCCACTCTGTCTCTCCACAGATGGCTCCAGCACTCACGGACTGGACGGTCTGCTCTCATATTCCTCTCTGCCTCGACAACAACTGCTGGCTATAGATCCAAACATATATGGCAGCGAGCAGTTTAGACACGGCCTCACGCCTCCACAGCTGGGCCCTGACCAGATGCACTCCTATGGTAAGAGTTTCTCACTGTATCAACATCAGCACTGGTTATCATGTCTTATTAAATAGTTAATCGCAGAATGACTTTAGTATTTTATTAATTACTCACCCTCATGTCATTACAATCTCCTGAACTTAAATGAATATATTTTAGATGAAATCTTAAAGCTCTCTGATCCTCCATAGACGGCAAAGATCCTGAGACGCTTAAAGTCCAGAAAAAGAACCAAAAATCCTCCCCAAATCAGTCCATATGCATTCAGTGGTTCAAACAGAATAGTAACATGCACAATACTTTTGTGTGCACATAAAACTAAAATAGCGACTATTTGAGAGGGGTCTGGATGCAGACCTGTTGCAGTGCAATCTGAGCTGCATCCAATGCTACTTAATGCGCTCCCCTAACTCCACCCCTAACCCTGCCCGTCATAGTGATGTCACTCACTCCATTGAGTGCATTGTGTCTGATATTGCATCGCTTGCATCATAAAGGTTTCATCCAGGTACTATTGGACTATTTTAAACTTTTTTCTTCTCCTCGTTCATGAGAAGGCCGTATATATATATACAGTTGAAGTCAGAATTATTAGCCCCCCTGAATTATTAGCGCCCGTTTATTTTTTTCACAAATTTCTGTTTAATGGAGGGAAAATTGTTTCAGCACATTTCTAAGCATAATAGTTTTAAATTACTATTTCTAATAACTGATTTATTTTATCTTTGACATAATAAAAATAAATAATATTTTACTTGATATTTTTCAAGACACTTCTATACAGCTTAAAGTCACATTTAAAGGCTTAACTAGGTTAATACGGTGAACTTGGCAGGTTAGGGTAATTAGGCAAGTTATTGTATAATGATGATTTGTTCTGTAGATTATCGAAAAAAATAGCTTAAAGGGGCTAATAATTTTGTCCCAAAAATGTTTTTTAAAAAATTAATAACTGCTTTTATTCTAGCTGAAATAAAACAAATAAGACTTTCTCCAGAAGAAAAAATATTATCAGACATACTCTGAAAATTTCCTTGCTCTCTTAAAAATCATTTAGGAAATATTTAAAAAAAATATAAAAATAAAATCAAAAGGGGGCTAATAATTTTGACTTCAACTGTATGTATATATATATATATATATATTCTATAAAATTGTCATAAACAATATTCATACAAAATATTTCTTGTGATCTTAGCATATCACTCTAGTTTTATCTTTACGTTGCTTTCCAGTGACTTTTTGAATTGTTTTCAGTTATTTATTTATAATAATAATTGTATAATAATGGTAATATTAATAATACATTTATTTTAATAAATATAAATATTTGTAATAATCCCAATTCTGGTTTTGTTTATATTTAACCAAAGTTGGGTTAAAACAACAACAACATTTTTTTTTTATAATGGACATGTTTAATCGTTCTTTTTCTATAACTAGTTGGTTTTTATTTTTGGGGTTCCGATATTTTAGACCCATTTCTCCTCACCTTCCCGTTTGGTTGGAAAACTCCTGTGATTTCCCCCTACCCCCGGTCCTCAGCTTTTTGGTATAGTCTGTAACACCCCAGGGTCTCCAACTTTGGTATATCATATCTGATTGCAGCGGTCTCCCAAAACCAGTTACTAACCAGTTACTAACACCACAGTACAGTTACTAACCCAGTTCTCATCCGTGTTATTTAGACAAACACACACAGCCATCCCAACCTAGTGGTCTCAGGGAATTTCGGAGACAAATGTTGGCTGGCAGGTATGCACAATAAACTGAGGAAAAGAAACAGTTGAATAAATTAGTCGTTTTTTCTTATGTGCACACATAAGAATTATTGTAGCTTGAAAATTTTTGATTGAACCACTGAATGGTCAGTTTTGAGGAATTGTGTTGGTATTTTTCTAGACTTTGAACAAGTCTGAAACATTGCTGTCTATGGAGGATGAGAGAGCTCTCCGATTTCATCTAAAATATCTTAATTTGTGTTTTGAAGATGATTGAATGTCACAACATGAGGGTGAGTAATTAACACTTGTGTATCATTCAAATGTACTTCCCTTTCATTATGTTGGTGGCCGTTTTTGACCCCACCGACTTGCATTACAATGACATTTTTTGATTGCAATGACTTGATGCCAAATAATTTTGCATTCTTGACTGTTGTTGGTTTTCCCTGTTAGGAAGAGGTACAGTACAATTTGTAATTTATACTGTTGGTCATCAGTGCGCACCATTAAACCTTTAGATAGGCCCGTGCAAAAACATCTATGGCTTTTAAATAGCGTTCTATGGAAAAAAACAGCAGATTAAAGTGTGTGCGTGCAAAAATACACTTTTGTTTACTGTGTTTTTCTGAGAGCTGAGGTGACATATCAAGTTAATTTTCCAGAGATCTATCTTACACCTATCACACACACTATACTCCATAAAAAGCCAGAAACTAAGGTTTTTGCACTGCAACTGATGATCAACGGTAAAAAAATGCACATTTTATCTCTCCCCAAAAGGTAAAACCACCAACAATCAAGAATGCAGGATTATATGGTGTCATAGCTTTGCAATCAAAAAATGTCATTATAATGAAAACAGCCGCTAACATAATGTTAGGGTAGTAAATTTGCAAATGTCAAAGCATTTTCCCAAAATATGCGTCAAAATAAAATTTGCCATTAATATTCATTCCATTTGCTGAAACACAGAGAAAGTTGTGGCTAAATTAAGACTCAAAATCACCCCAAAGTGGATGAAAACGGGTTAATAAAACAATCTTCATTTTTTGTGTGAACTAACCCTTAAAATGAATTAGTATTGAAACAATTTGTATTTGCCTCATTACAGACTCAGAGACGGTTTTCCATGACCTAGACAGTGATGGAAGCCTCAGTCATCTTGGCGACTGTCTCTTGTCGACTGCGGATGGCAGCGTTCTGGCAGGCCGCATAGGAAACCCCATCGATCGCCTCTACTCCATGCAGAACTCCTACTTTACTTCATGACCCTGGTTCAGCCTAGTTAAAGCGCTCCAACAGCACTGCAGGGAGCAGCAGATACAGTGAGGTGTCGTTCAACATCATAACCTACTTCAATTACTAAATTCACATCTTAGTGGTGCCAATCAAGCTTTAAACAGCCAAACCAGGACAGGATCAGACCCTGTGAAATGCAGAATGTTATGGACAGAATGGGAATTCACTGGAATAACATGCTTACCAAATGCACTCTTTTATCATAGACACATCAACAGGCAGCTGCACAAATGCACAGTGTTGGGGAAAGTTTCTTTAGAAAGTAATCCATTACAATAGTTACTCTCTAAAAAGGGAAGTAGTTGCATTACTTTTTAGGGTAAGTAATGTATTGTTACTTTTGAGTTACTTTTGCTTTATCTTTTCTGACCTGGTTGAGGCTTGATCTTTTTCAGATCTTGCTGGGTTTTCTTTCTTCTTTTTTAAACTGAAGAGTCCTGCAATGAACAACACACTGTATAACCTTCATTTACCTAAAAAAAAACCAAACATAAATTAATGTGGGATAATGTTATCTTCGAAGAACTTGACCCCAGAGCTATAAATGCCGTATATGCAGATTAATGACCCTTTAAATCAATGCGTTTGCTACTTTTTGTACTTATTAAAAAGTAAAACCACTGTCCATTCAGATTATACTCTTTTTCTTTTCCTCCATTTAGAGGAATAATGAGAATTTTTCATCGCAGAAATGTAAGGCTCTGCCATCTTCATTTTCAATGTGACTACGGCCATTTTAAGTCAGCAATTATTTTTTTTAAATGTGAATTAACTAAACTGAAAAATAACCCACTTTACGGTTTTTAAAAAGTAACTCAATCATTATTACTTCGTTTTTAAAAGCAATACATTACTTTACACGTTACTTAGAAAAGTAATGTTATTACGTAACTTATAGTATTTGTAATGCGTTACCCACAACACCGCTAATGCATATTCACGAAAAAAAGTGTGTTTATCTAAAAACATTCTCCGTCCAAACTAGCATTTTCCAAAAGTTGCTTTACCACTCTGAAATCACTTAAATATGTGTGAAATAATGTCCGCCCATGTACTGTGCTTTAGTAAAACGTAAGATGCTTTGACTTGCATCTTCCGTTCATTTAGATGCATGTATGATGAGGTCGAGTTGGTGTGAGTGACATGAGAGTATAAAATTGCACAAATTTGTGAAAACATGCTGATGACGCCCCAACAGTAAAGATTCTCAAATTCTCATCTCAAAAAGATCTCTCAAAGTTCAGACATACAGAGAAACTGAAAGCTATCATGTTTACAGATAAGTGACTGCATCACATGAACCATGTCATTGTTTTTGAAAAGCTCAATTTTACAGCCTACGTTTTTATATTCATTCATTGGAGAATGTTTTGTAAAAGAGGCGTTTATATTAACAAAAACACCTTCTAAGTGTGGAATAAATGCTAAACTTTCAGATTTTTACATGACAATTTATTAGTATGGACAAGGCCCAAGTCATAGTTTCCCAAACTTGTTCCTAGAGGCACATTAACATGACAAATTCTGCAGCTGTTCCTAATCAAACTCACCTGAACCAACTCTTCTGCTCATTAGGAAAGACTTCAAAGTACATCAAACATTGCACACATAGTCTGAAAAACTAGACTATACAAATTGATAGTATTTGATTTAACAGTAGTAGTTGAAAAGAACCAGCATGACCTGCTACTGAGATTCTGTAGTCTGCATTCAATGTAGTCTACTATCTCATGAGGCCACATAAGATTTATGAATGGCATTGAAAAGACGCAACTGACACTGGTAAGTCATGCGATAATTAAAACATGGTGGATTCAGTACATCTGAGGGTACGTCTCAATCAAAGCTTTCTTGCAAAGTAGTCGTGCACGGACCAGGGTGTCAGCCATTTTAAGGGCTGTCTCAATCACCAAATATTTCCAAAGAATTAAAACTTTAATTCCCTGAAAAATGTAACCATGGATATCAGGGAACATAGATAGTCACTAAGGCTGCATTTCAATTAATTTTTAGATACGCACTTGTGAATTTCTCTTAACACTTCCCATCTTAAAGTGCGTTCTACTTCATCAAGTGAATGAGGAAAGCTTACATAATCACGCCCTTGATTTTGACCGGTGGAGGGAGTTGGATTCATTTGTCCATCCCAGAACTTATTTGTCCCAGAATGCAATGCGATTGCGACTGCTTAAGGGTTTAGGGCAGCAGTTCTCAATCTCGGCCCTGGAGGGCCGATGTCTTGCAGATTTGAGCTTCAACTCCAATCAGACACACCTGGTCTAGCTAATCAAGCTCTTAAGCTGCGGTCACACTGGACTTGTCTCTCCATAGACTTCCATTCATACGCACGCAAATGCGTCAGACCGGAAACGCAGGGTCATGCCTCAAGTTTCGCAGGTTGCTGTGGTGCAAAGTTGAAGCTTGGTGAACTCTGACCTGCGAAATCGCATCACTTGACTGCGTGAGACCAATCGAGGATCAAAACATGCCTTCTCTGGACAGGAATTTAAAACATGGAGCAAATCGCTTGCTTTTTTAATGTCTAATCATCTTGTTTTATCCAGCCTCTTTTCGCAGAATTTCACACACACAAACTCTATCGTGACCGCAGCTTTATGCTGTGGTCAGTACAGCGCTACGAAAATAGGCGGGATTAAACAAGATGATTAGACATTTAAAAAAGCAAGCGATTGGTCCATGTTTTAAAATTCTGTTCCCGAGGTCATGTTTGATCCTCAATTGGTCTCACGCAGTCAAGTGATGCAATTTCGCAGGTCAGCTTGGCACACAAGCTTGCGTTTCAGGTCTGACGCATTCGTGTGCATATGAATGGAAGTCTATGGGAACAAAAGTCCAGTGTGACTGCAGCTTTACTAGACTTTCTAGAAACATCTTTAGAGGTGTGTTGAGGCAAGTGGGAGCTAAAATCTGCAGGACACCGGCACTCCAGGAGCAAGTTTGAAAACCCCTGGTTTAGTGGGTTCAATTTAAACCCTCAAGGTGTTCCTCCAGTATTGGACACGTGTGTAATATAATCAGTGATGTGCATTCGAAGATACAAGTAGGAGGGAAGTTAGCAAGTGAAGGGTATAAAAAATTGGACTGGAACACAGCCTATGTTTCCTAAATGGAAGTTCTTAAGTTTGAAACATGAATCACATAAATCAAATCAGCAAACACAATGAGAGTTTATTTTTTTAAACATAAACATCGTTAACACGAGTACAGAACAATTAAGCAAATATTTCTAATGAATTAATGCTTTAAGTCAGTTTACCTATAATGTACTTTTTTAAAAGTATGTATTAATTTATGAACCTAATATGTGTAAAATATCAGTTCTGCTTTTATTCATTACATTTATTCATTTCATTAGTACAAGATTTGATATTGTACAACGTTCTGTGGAGAAAATCAAGGCACCGTTCTCACCAGTGCCTGACATTATGTACAACACCTACAATACTGATTCACGACTTATGAAGATGATTGAGACGTACTCTGAATTTCATTAGTACACTACTCATATTCATATTACTGTATATAAGTGGTGGTTTTTTAACAGTTGTGAGGCAAGTTCACATTCAAATACACTACCTATACAGACAGTATGCGATTTCACATGCCACAGAAAAGTCTGTGAAATGTTCTGATGTTATTAGAGGAGGTGAAATGAAAATGTTCTGATTGTTATTAGAGGAGTCTGCTGCTCTACCATTGGACAAAGAATACTGACAAATTGGATCTTCATAACCAATCACATTACAGCTTTGACGTCCAGTTGTTGTGTGTTGACAGTCAGACAAAGAGTTTTATCTATTACACACATGTATTGGGTTAGATAAAAAGAGACACCCAAAATATGTACTCTTGGTGTGCCTCTATGAACAGGTTTATGAAACACTGGTGTAAGTATTACCTCACCCTTTACTCTATGAATTGAGCACGGTTGTGTCTGAAAATGCCTCTCATTCACTATTCCTTATTAATAACAAACAGAGTGCTGCAGGGATGAGCTGAATTTAAAAGCCAAAACCCTCAAACAACTTCCCATTTTAGCTCTTTCAGTTTCATCATCCAAATCAATTAGCTTTTTATTATTATGTCTTTGGATACATGACACAAGCTCAAAATATTTTCACATTTTTTTCTGCAATAACAGATCAGTAGCACACTCGATAGAGCTCTAAAACATTGACTAAAGAAAGTGTCATATACAAACATCCATTACAGCCTCTCTGTTTTGATGTTCATGTTCTTTCAGGAATTTGTTTGGAATTATTTTGGTGACGTTAAAGTCATGCAACCGGCATCTTTTGTCGTTATTATGATGTGATCGTGATACATTGTGGGACGTCTGAAAAATGTAATGGTGCATCTCAAGGGGTTCATCTTAATAAATAAATCCTAATAATTAGTTTTTACCAATAAGGGAGCCCAGTTGATGCAAACTTTCAGATTGGCCTACAAAAAAATATTAAGTTTAAACATATAAAGTCCACTGAATGTGTCAAGGAATAAGCCAATTGTTCTGTTTGGACACATGGCTGTCCACTAAAATAGTGCACTATAAAGGATACAGTAAGATATTTTGGACAAATCCACAGTAAAATTTCATATCACTCCTACAACTGTTATTACCATCCTTATGTTCTTCTAAGTTGAAGTAATGAGGTATTTAATTAACTCATTACCTTCAATACTGAATTCAAAACTCTTTTCAAGTGAGTAGAATTAACTTTCAGTGAATTTTGAGTTAACTACACTCATTTCATTTGATAAAGTTGACTGATGGGTTTTACAGTGTAATAATAACCACTGAGTGCATCTTCAAGAGTTTTCTTTAATGGAATAAGTTCACAGCATAGATTAGCTTTTTAACTCAAATGGTTTGTAGCAATCGGTTTCCTCAAACTGTTTGAGTTGCCTTAACTTACTGGGTTTTACAGTACTCGGTTTGATTTCTCTTCATTTATCAGGTTTTACAGTGCTCAAATTTCTTCATTTACTCTAATGGATTAAGTTCACATTACTCATTAGGATTAGGTTTTGAATGTAAATAATTTGTTGCAATCGGTTTTTTCAAATGGTTTCAGTCATCTTAACTCTGGGTTTTGCAGTGTAGTTTTTTGCTAATCTACAGTACAAGGAGCAGACTGATAAAGTAAATGTCTTGGTGTTCAACTGACACCTAGTGGCATGAACGCAGCATTTCAAACACAATATGTAATAAAATAAAGTATTTCAAAAAGCTAAAATAAATGTATGACAATTACATACAGCTATAAAAACAGGCTAATCTCATTATAATGCATAATTATACATTATTTGTTTGAAAAAGGATTGATTTTGTTCATGTCTAAAAAGAAAAATAATACCGGGTGCACCTTTATAATGTTAAATTTCTCTCATTAAAAAATTATTAGGTAGTTTTTCTTTATTTCTATTTTTTATTTCTTTAATATTTAGTGTTCGGTCACACTTTACAATTAGGTTCATTAGTTGATGTTAATTATTGCATTTACTAACATGAACAAACAACGAACAATACATTTACAACAATATTTATTCATGTTAGTTAATGTTAGTTAATGAAAATACAGTAGTTCATTGTTAGTTCATATTAACTCATGGTGCATTAACTAATGTTAACAAGCATGGACTTGGATGTTAATAATGCATTAGTAAATGTTCAATTATGATTAATAAATGCTGTACATGTGTTGTTCATGATTAGTTCATGTTAGTAAATGCATTTACTAATGAACCTTATTGTAAAGTGTTACCTAGTGTTCAGTGCTTTCCCAGTGTTTTCTTAATGCTGCCCTAAAGGAATAGTTCACCCAAAGTACAAAATGCTGTCATCATTTACTCATACTCAACGTTTACAAATCTTTCTCATATTTACTCTCTTCTCTTATGTCTTTTTTCAGGTTTCTTCAGAAAATCTTGTTTTCGTATTCAACAGATGACAGAAATTAAGTAGCTAGTAAACACCTGAGTGTGAATAAATAAAGGAAATTAAACATTTTGGGTGAGCTATACTTTAAATTGTGCATTAAAAATAAAATAGATCATAAATAATGAAATATCTTTAGGATAATGCAACACTGCATAAAATATCTCAGACAAAACGAGTGAGGGAGTTTTGACGGGGTTCGTAGAGCAGAGCAGACACACATACCACAGTGACTCAGTCGACACTATCAAAACACACATCGATTAAATCAAATAAAATACAGCGCTTGATTTGACCACAAGTATGGAGGTATATATAAATTTTTAACAAAATCACGAATGACATGATTTAATTTCGATCTCAGGTTTTGAAGTGTATAAAGTTTGGACACAGGGTAGATTTTCAGCATGAAGAAACAGGCAGAGTTTTAGATTGTTAGGCATCAGGTAAAATAGGAAAAACTGACTTTATGATGAGGAAAGAATCAGGGTTACTGCCGTCACAGGGTTTAGATATAATCACCGATACAGGGTCGATCATAAATACGACATCTATAACAAGAAAAATAGCACAAAGTGTTACAAAAAATACCCCTTAAATGTTACAAGACGTGTACTTTTGGCAAAGTGTGCTTTAATGTAATATACTACCTAAATGTGTTGGTCACATGACTGTTGTAGTGATTGCCACTATTGTCATACCTGTACTTCGCCTCTTTTTACTCATTCTGTTCTTCTTGTTGGCTATTTGAAATATCATGGGAATATTTATGTTGCAGCATGATGCACTGTATATGTGAAATGTAATATTTATATGGAGGAATGTACAGTAACACCACCTGCTTATGAAAAAAACAACAACTCAAATGTAGTTTCTAGCATTCATTTGTGAAACTGTTTGATTTTTTTGGAGTGGTGTAATAATTCTCCGGCTGTTGATGAGGAGATTAATCGGTATGTCTTTCTGTTTTCCTCGGTGACTGTGTTTTAGTGTGTTGTTCTCAATTTTTTCAATATAACTCGTCATTTCAAGCACTGATGCTCGGCTGTGTGGTTTATGGCTCATATGCGTGATTCTGGGAATAAGAGTTACTTTTTTATTCTGGTCATGATAAATGAAAGATCTGTTCAGGCCGGTGGTCAAAGGCTTAGAAGTTTGTGTCCTCCCACCCGTTTACCCAGCGGTCAAAGCAGTCCTAATCTAATGCCTCCCCTTCGCTCTTTTGTTCCTGGATGCGGGGAACCGGTGGGCATATGAGGGGGAGACATTACATGCCTGCATTCTTTAGTTTAATATTACACAGCGAGGCTGAGGTAAGGAGAAAAACATTCAAATAATGACTAACAGAGAACAAGAAAAACCCTTTGTACATGACATAAACCTGAAGTTTGACTTATTCATTCACATTAAATCAGCAGGTATGCTAAACAGATTTGTTTAGCTCTTAAAGCTAGTATTATTAGCCCATTTTGTGTCTGCATCGATTCACAAAATAAAATGGGCAAATGTTCGTAAAATGATCATTCTGTATAACGGATATTATTATGTACAAATAAAATGGCAACACTTTAGATTAAGCAACAATTCAAAGCAAAATAATTACTTAAGATTTACTTAAAATAATCCTCGTAAGAATTTGCACAAACAAATTTCAAGTAATTTTTACTATCTTTTTTAGGTTAACTTGTCAATATCATGTCAAATTTGCTTAATTTATTTCGGAGAGCTTAAACATTAAGTAAAAGGTATTGATTTTCTTACTTTTGAGTCTTATTTAAATGAACCAAGTATATCATTTTCTTGTTGGAACATTGCTTTTATCAATTTACATAAATCTTATTAGTTACAAATTAGTACATTGGGTGCAACTTGGTTTAATTAAGACATTTCTACTTGAAATGTTTTATTTCACTTTAAAGAAAATGCATCTAGCAAGAGCAAATTCACTTTATAAATGCTTACTGATGTCAGCGCTAGTGTTAGCACAGCTATGATTTTCTGAGTTAAGCATCAAACATTAATGCTGATAATAAAAATAGCAAGACCCAAAGCATGAGTGCTGCTCTTCTGCAAGCCGGTAACCTCAAAACTAAAAGACATACTCAAAACTCTTCTTAATCAAGTCTTTCTCTCAAATTTAAACACCTAAGATTTCTTTTATTTTCAAAATGCTTTTAATTCAATCCTTTGCAAAGCATGCTGAAAACTATCCATTCCAACATATCCATTATTAAAACTTACTTATACTAGGTTTTTGATGATTAGAAAATATTTAAATATTATGGGTAAATGAATATTAATATTTAACTCTTTCCACCCATTTCATTTAAGACATGAAATGTGTAAATACTAAATATGTGCTTAGAAAATTCTAGTTATCCTTGACAATATTACAATTTTAAAATTATGAGAGTCAACTGATTAGATTTGACTACACTAAAAAGTCATTTCTTTCAGTGTACTACTGGCTTATTACCTGCTTATTATCAATATATTAACTGTTTATTAGCATTTATAAAGTATGATTTTATTTTACATCCCTTCTATATCTAAACCCAACTACTACTAACTATCAATAAGCAGCTAATTAGTTTATTGAGCTAAAACAAAAACTGGCACTGCATCCTCCACCTGCTCCCGAAGTTCTAGATCCCCTCCATAAGCCTCCAGTCAGTGTGAGAGCACCACCTTGAGGCATTAAATCACTTTCCAAAACCTTTTCATTCAATGGCCCCGTTCACACTGTCAGGTCTTGTTGCCGAATTCCGATTTGTTGCCTATAGCCGCCTTTCTCTGCATACAATAAATGAAAAGCAATAGACCGGAGGTCATTCATTTTCAATGGAGAGTATGCGGAAGCCTGGATCCAATTTGAGCTCCGGATACATTAAAATATTTGAACACCTGCGACTAGACCATATGCAAACAGCCGACCGGATGAGATGTATTCTAGCATTGTCCAAGCAGGTCCGTGCGCACGAGATGAGAAATACTAGTTTTTTTTTTTTTTTAAATAAATAAAGTCTATATTAAAAAACATTTCTAATTATAAATGAGTAATTTTTTTTGCACTTTATTTCGAACACCACAAGAATCAGCTTCTCTCCCATGGTACATGACAACACTGAAAATTCTGTGCGACTGCCACAAGGGGGCGTATTCTGACAGTCGTGTCCAAATGTCGTGTGCAGTGGAAAGGCGGCTTAAATCAGATTTTTTGCCTGTCTGCTTACACGTTCTTTTAATTGTAACCCATATCTGATTCATGTGTTTACCTTTCCCATACAATTTACGACACTGTGAATGCATAAAGGCAAATTCTAGCATCTGCGCCACACTAGCTACGATGGAAGAATCTGTCTTGCTTTTAGCTCTGCGAAATGTGCAAAGTTCGCCCAACTTTAAAATGATTTTGAGGCACAGGAGGAGGAGGGAAAGGGCTGTCATTGCAGTTTGCGCTTATAGTTTATATATTGTGTCCTCCACCATTCAGAGGAATTTGTGGGTACAAGAGAGATCTCAGGACCTGGTGGGAGCAAAGTATGGCGACTGATAACTTTCCTCCTCCATGTTTCCTCTGTTGTTGTTTACCGCGTCGACATCTCCACACACGCTCTTCCTTCTACGTCATTAAACCATGGAGACGTGCCACATTGTCGCAAGTTTAATGACGAACAAAACAGAAAGCTTCAATAAATCTGATCTGACATGATCGTCGCATCATCAAATATCCGACTTATAACTGATTTATTTCCACCTATGAAGGAGGCCTGAAACCGATCTCTGAATATCTAAATGCATGCGTTTTTTTTTGTGTTTACACCATCATAGAACAGTTCCGTTCTGTGTCACATATGCGCAATAAATTGGAATTGGGTCATATTTAACTGGTAGTGTAAACGGGGCCAATGTTCCTCCCTGGTGGAATGATCTTCCCATTCCCACTTGTACACCTGTATCCTTCAAACGACAACTAAAAACCATCTCATCTCAAAAACCAACTATTGAAGCACTTTCTCTCTCACTAAAAAAATCCTACTCTAGCACTAAATTTCCTGAGCATAAACAAGATACTTTTGAATAACTAGCACTTCTCATATGTATTGCCTCTTCTTGTTGAGTCACTGAATGCCTGCACAATTGTAAGTCATTTTGCACAAAATCTTCTGCTAAATATAAATGTGAGACTTTGTTAATGGCATGAATTATACTTTAAAGCGAAGTGAGGCCTATAAAACACTTACTCTGGCCTGTAAGAAATATTATAATCATATTAGATTTTATTATAGTTTCAATGATTAAAAACCTAAGGTCAAACCCTAGTGGTTTGAAGCGCTGTGCCATAGTATAAAAACTTTGTGTTAGTATTTTATGACATCAAATGATCCTCGTTTTAAATATGCTCAAGTATGTTTTGGTATATAAAGAAGAGAATGACATTTTAGTGAGGTTATGTAAATCATAAGTGTATGGTATAGATAGGACATACTGTATATAAGTGCACCCATCACAAATCTATCTTTCAAGTTAATGCTTTAATAAGAAGCTATACAATATTATATTTGTACATATATATTAGATTAGTCAGAACTGAAGCCAAATCTGGAGCTTATCTAACAAAATAACTTACAATAACGATCCAAAAACTATACAGCCAAATATATGTTATAGGAAATTATTGAAAACAAATTTAAAAGAGCAAAACTAAAATTAACATTTTGTTGAAATTTTGTCATTTCGAAATTTTCCCCAATTTTTCACATGAATTTAAACATTATATCTTTCGGTTTCTGAACATTTACGGAGTTTTAGTTTGATTTACAGTAGTTCAGTCACTAAAATAAATACATTACCTAAATATTCATTCTCAAGATGGGGTGTACCCATTTACAGGTGAAGTCAGAACCCCCCTGTTTATTTTTCCCCCAATTTCTGTTTAACGGAGAGAAGATTTTTTTCAACACATTTCTAAACATAATAGTATTAATAACTCATCTCTAATAACTGATTTATTTTATCTTTGCCATGATGACAGTAAATAATATTTGACTAGATATTTTTCAAGACACCTCTATACACCTTAAAGTGACATTTAAAGGCTTAACTGGGTTAATTATGTAGGTTAACTAGGCAGGTGAGGGTAATATTAGGCAAGTTATTGTATAACGATTGTTTGTTCTATAGACTATCGAACAAATATATAGCTGAAAGGGGTGAATAATTCTGACCTTATATGGTTTTTAAAATATTTAAAACTTATATTATTCTAGCTGAAATAAAACAAATAAGACTTTCTCCAGAAGAAAAAACATAATCAGATATACTGTGAATTTTTTCTTGCTCTGTTAAACATCAACAGGGAAATATTTAAAAAAAAAAAAAATTCAAAGGGAGGCTAATAATTAAGATTGCAACTCTAAGTTGATTCCTGTATTTATTAATAGTTTTAATTTTATTCTTTTAGGAGACATATTTAAAATTTATGGGTGGGGGGGGGGGGGGGTAAAGTTGTACAGTTGTATCCTACTTTTCTTGTTTTGATACTTGAAATCCCTTTGTAGGGAAAAAAAAGTATAATAAGAAAACCAAAGAAAGAAGAGCATGTTACATTTTACATTACATAAGTCCTCTGTGCATTCTCACAGCAGAATTTCATTTTAGTGAATAAACACTTTGGGATTTATCGATTCAACAGTGAACCAAAACGCTGCTAAAACAGGACACACAATCTTAAAAAGGGCAGAGAGATTTTTTTTAAAAATATATTATTTTTTTATTGCAACTGTGTTTTTAATATCATGGAAACATTTTAAAAATGATTCATCTCATAAATAGTGTGAAAACGTCCAACAAACAAAAAAAGAAGAAAACAAAAACACATTATACAGTTTAAGAAAAACTAAAGGTTAGCAAAATATTAAGTTCTTGTTTTGTGTGTGTGTGTGTGTGTGTGTGTGTGTGTGTGTGTGTGTGTGTGTGTGTGTGTGTGTGTGTGTGTGGCACTTCTTCAGACTTTTCCATAACCCATTTCTTCCCAGTACTGAGCGTAAATCACCTGTGTTCCTCATCAGACAGAACCCGTCTATGAGGGCTGAGGCGTAGCGTGTGCTGTCGGAAGAAAGTTGTTCATTCATTATCACTTCAAGCTGCAGATTTTGGACATGATAAGAACACACACACGGGTCAGTTCTCACCAACTCCAGAGAGGTCGACGGTCTCGACGCAGGTCAGGAACCGTGAGAGGTGAGACTGACAGGCTTCTGCTGAGCTCTGGTTCTCCTGCAGACAGCGCTCGAACACAGAGAACTCACTCCCACAGTCTGAGCGGATCTTCCTGATCACCGGGCTGCAGCAACAAACAACAACAACGTCACAAACAGACTGATTTACACATTCAACTGGGTAAATAAACTGCTTAGTTCCTGATTTAGCTTTTCTGTCAGACACTGTAGGGAAAACTGTCATGTGAGCTTTTAGGAATTTTATTCAGAAACATGTTTGTGTTTCTGAAGTAGATATGGGTTAAAGATGTGGCGTGGAGCATAAATGTTTATGTAATTATTAAAATACATAGTTATTCTGAGTTCTACTCATTTAAAAAATAAAAATAACAAATCTATCTATCTATCTATCTATCTATCTATCTATCTATCTATCTATCTATCTTTACAGTGATGCTCAGCATACACCGTTGGAAGTCAGAATTATTAGCCCGCCTGTTTATTTTGTCCCCCAATTTCTGTTTAACGGAGAGAAGATTTTTTCAACACATTTCTAAACATAATAGTATTAATAACTCATCTTTAATAACTGATTTATTTTATCTTTGTCTTGATGAAAGTTAATAATATTTGACTAGATATTTTTCAAGACACTTCTATACAGCTTAAAGGCTTACATTTAAAGGCTTAAATGGGTTAATTATGTTAACTAGCAGGTTAGGGTAATCTGGCAAGTTATTGTATAATGATGGTTTGTTCTGGAGACTACCTTTTTTTCTAGCCGAAATAAAACAAACAAGACTTTCTCCAAATGAAAAAAATATTATCAGACATGCTGTGAAAATTTCTTTGCTCCGTTAAAGATCGTTTGGGAAATATTTAAAAAAGAAAAAATAATTCAAAAGGGGGATTAATAATTCTGACTTCAAATGTATAAGTATACCCTTCACAAATCCTTCATTGAAATTAATATTTTTTATTGGAAGCTATCTATTTTATAATATATAAACAATATTATATTTGTGCAAATGCATTAGTTTGGTGAACACTGAAGCCAAATGGAGATATCTAACAAAATAGTTTACAATAACAGTCAAAAAATTAGTAGCTCCAATTTATGCTTGGGAAAAATATCAAGAACCTTTATTGAGGGGGCTAATAATTCTGACTTCAACTGTATATAGTATATCATCTTTGCTTCAAGTTACAAAAAAACTAGCGAGGCATTTCTAATGCAGCGTCTATGGAACAGGATAGTACATTTGACATTATTTTCTCCTTTGGCTGCCATCATCAGTCTCGCACTACTTTTTTCCCATTTCTGAAAGACCTGATAACATCATTGCGGAGATTTTCTTTTATTATTTGAGCAAATGGGATTGTAAAAAATTATTTGTGGTATTCTCCCTTTTACTATGACAACTTCCGCTACTAAGAAACCCGGAAATGTGAAAGGGTCTATTTTTTCTTTTTGTAAATTTTCTTTCTTTTTGTCTATAATTTTTTTCCAATATTTTGCTTGAATTTTAATGTATTATCTTTCAATTTCTAAAGATGTTTGGCAACTCATGAGTAGGCCCACCCAGAATCTGTGCGTGCATAAATCTGGAGATTTTCCGCAGATAATTGCAGTAATATTATTGACTAATGTAAAAATGTATGTACAATGCAGTTTGCACAGTATTATTTTCTGTCTTTAACTAGATATATTATATGACAAACTTGCTTTATTTACCAAACAAAGTTAATCTAATTGGAATTGCATTTTAAACATTAAATAAAAGTTAAAAAATATATTATTTTTTTAATTCATTTAAAAGGTTTTAGTTATGATACTCCCAAAATAATTCCGCTGAAATCCGCAGACTTTTACCTAAATTCTCTGCAGAAATGGCAAAAAAAAAGATTTGGTCTGGCCCTACTCATGAGATGTTCGGTGGATAAAAATATGAAATTTCTAACTGGGGTGTACTTATGCTGAGCACTGTATATATATATAATCTTTTTTTCACTATTATTAACATTTTTAGCATGTCACACGTTTTGTATGTGGGGGGAAATGTATTTAATGCATAATTGCATGTTTAATTTATTTATTTTGATGTTTAAAAAGCATTATTAATGTAAAGATTTGTGACATAAAATATGCTGTTTTCTACTTAATATTTAATATTTCATACCCAGCAACGTATGAATAAAACATACACAAATAGCCAAAACATTGTACATTTAATATTTTATTTAACCTAATACAACTTTAAGAAATGAAAACTAAAATATATTAAATAATTTGCAACATTCTGTCTCAGATTTTACCTTCACTAGCACAGCTGTCAGACTGATAAAGAAGAACATTAAATATTATTATGGTTTTTGGCATTTTCATCCTGTGTGGTGGAATAAACCGTGTGCGGTCATCATAAAACAACAGACAACAAAGCTGAAAACAAATAAATTTCTTTGTTCTTCGAACCCCAAACATTATAATATGAATATATGTATAAGTGTGTGTGTGTGTGTTACTTCAGCTTTGTTGCCTTATGAAAACTATTATAATTTAAAGGTTGAACAATTACTTTATTTTAAACTGAAAGCTTGAGACTGAAAGCATGATGCTGCTGGTGATGAACAGTACGTATGTGATGTGCACATCCGTGATGTGTGTGTTTCTTCAGCTTTGTGGTCTAGTTTTATGATGTCTTCTGTGACTAAGAATTATTAAACAATCAGTAATGAGAACTATTATGATGACAATATTCATTCATGAGGTGAACTATCACTTTATTCCAAACTGAAAGCTTGAGTCTGAAAGCCTGCTGCTGCTGCTGATGTTCAGCATGTATGTGATGTGTGTCTGTCTGTGCACATACTGTGAGGATGTGCAGTGCGCGACCCTCAGCTTCAGCTCCTGACATTTCTCCTGCCAGGATGTGGGATTGGATACCACGCATCCGCCGTACTCCTCCAGCTCCTTCTGGCAGAATTTGGTCGTGATGGCCATTGCTGCTTCCCTGACAGTAAAAGAGATTTTATTACGCTATATTACATGCAGACTACAATACGACATCAACAGCGGTCAAGAACAAACAGCACGACCGTATAAACATTGCGGTTCATGTAATGCTAGTTCATTTAGCTAATAAAGTTTAGCTTGGTCTCTGGCTTTTGTAGTCGTGTTGAAGCGTAAAGAAGGATAGATTTATCACACATCATGTCGAATAAGCGATTAAACACACAGCTGTAGGTCACAGCTGTTTACTCACATGTTGAACTCCTTTGATTTTCAGCCGCTTCTAGTAGTGAATGAATGAAGGTTAAGCCGAATATCACGCACGCACATGTTCAGGGAAACGTCCACGCTCCCGCCGGAGGAATGTGATTGGTCCATTTTTACACTTACCGTGGTCCTATTGGTGGTTTCTGTTGGGAGGTTGAAAGAATGGGCGTGACTTTAATAAATTAATTTATCTTTGCACTTAATTTTTTTCGTCACTTTTATGCGCTTATGGGGACCGTGGAAATGTATGAAAAAAGTTTACAAACTTAGATAATAACAAATAAATGTATAAATAAATGTACAAATGAATATTTAATATATATAAATGTTTAATGCATAAAAATATAAAATAAATCATAAATTAATAAGATTAATAATTAACATACAAACAATTTATTAAGATAAGTAAAACCATGCAATAAAACAAAGAAACAGATACAAATTTGATTGCAAGCTAATAAATGCATTAATAATTTTAAACGAACAAATAAAAAATATTACATAATTCATAAATATGTAAATGTATTAATATATAACTTATAAGTGTTTCATATTAATATATTAAATTTTTTTAAACATTATTAAAATAAACAAATAAATTCGTAAATAAATGAATAGAGTTCTGTAATGACTACAAATAAATGCAATGTAACTAAGAGAAGTACATATTCACAAATAATTATAGATAAATGTCGCATTTATTTTTTCATGGTATAATTTAGATAAAAAATGTGCACAAATTTGTGTATCCACTGGTGTTTATTTATATTTTGACATGTCATAAATAAATAAAAAATCTTAAAATCATTTCGAAAAAAATTTCCAGGCAACGACATGGACCGGATACTGCGTCACCGGCGTACGTGCTTGCGTACGCGGAAGCTGTCGTGTGTGTGTCTGAAATTTTTCAGAAATCTGTGGAGTGGGCAGACAACAGGCCGGTGCAAAGCTGCCTTTTTACCACCCGCGCCTGCAAGGAGGAGGTGGAGAGTAGGAGGAAGAATGGATGAAGCTAAAAAGGGGGCAAATATGGCCGCAGACGGCGTTGATGGGCCGGCGGGGACGCGGACGCGCGCGCCGAGCGACGACCTGGTGAGAGCAGTGTCTCTCCACAGCCGCAGGCCACGCGTGCTGCACGGGACGGTCTTCCCGTTCCTCATCCTCTACCCGGCCTGTTTATATACGTGGTTTGGTGTTTACGGGGCAGCGGAGTACGTTGAGGCCGGACTGCTGGCTCTCGCAGCTCTCGGGATCGCGCACGTCCTGACGGTGCTTTCTGGATACTGGTCCGTGCACGCGCACTGCCTGCTCACCTGCTCGAAGGTGAAAATGACAAATAAAACATGTTTGCTTTATGTAAACGTTAAACAGAAACGGTGTTTTGACGGAATTACACATTTTTAGTGATTGGTTTTATTTACGGGTCTGTTTCGGTGATAATGTCTAACATATGTTTGGCAGATTCTCAATGTAAAAGTTGACTGTGATTATGAAATTATGTCTCTAACAGGAGTCTGATCCAGCCAAAGCCACATTTGCAAAAGTTATACCAACACCCAATAATGGCTCAGCAGAATTAGTGCCTCTTCTGAGGGATAAGGTGAGATAATAAGCTAATTTGTTACGGAAAACGATCCACTGTATCTTGTGTTAGTAATATTTAATGTTCTTTAATGTTTTATTTTAGGGGTTTTTCTGGCACCAAATGAGATACATCTTTAAGTTACCTGCAATTTGTCTTGTATACAAAGATAGAAATATTTGAAATAATATAATGTTACGTTTATGTAAGGATGGAATGGATGTGTTTAAAATCTCAGTCATGGGATGCAGACTTATGCCCTTGTTTATTTAGACAATTATACAAATATATGTTAAAACTATGTATATACAAATTGATAATAGGAACTAAGTATCTCATAAGTCATTATGAAAGTGTTTGTGAAAGTGACATTGCAATATTTTATTATCTGCGATATATATTGTGATGTATATAATAAAATACATTGGGATATAAATTCACCAAATGACCTTAATTACTTTTTTTGCAAAGACTTTAGATTGATTGGGATGATTTTATAGGGGAGTGAAATATAAATATATTTTATGTAATTTATTATATACATACAGTACAATTAACAAAATACAGTCATAAACACAATGGAGCAAGTATTAAAGTGAAATAAACAGTGATTTATGGTTTAACAGTATTCGGTTAAGGAAATTGAATAATCAGATGTAAATTAACAATGCATAGACTTCATCATATAAATTGTTCAATAAAAGGAATCTTTATTAAACTCTTTATTAAACTGCTCTATTAAAATGCTTACATAGTCACAGGCCTTAAAAACACGTGAGGATAATTAACTTTTACTCTATTATGCTTAACTTCTGCAGAGTCTTCACAAATCTCATGTGTTTTGACCTGTGGTTCCTGGTCCTCTATAATCCTAACTCAACATTACATATGTTGCGATGTGACTATTGCGGACGTACACATTGTGATATCGATGCTCAAACGATATATTGTGCAGCACAAATTTTTTACCTTTTTTTTTTTTTGTTTTGTTTCATTAACAAGAATCTGTATGTACAGATTCATTATAAATTATAAAACAAAATCCCTTCACATTTCTTAACAAGGATTCAATAAGAAAAGAGAAAAATAAACAAAAAGCGATAATAAAAAAAGGGAAGAGGGTACATAATTATCAAATTCCATACAAATATATTATACATGTGGTTTTTTTTGTGATTTGTTTTTTAAATTTAGTTAACAAAAGTTATTAAATGCACTTTTAGTACAGAAATGCATGTATACATTAGGCATGGGACGATAACCGGTTTCAAGATTTACCGTGGTTTGGAAAAGTCAGCTTTTTATAACCGCTTACATTTTCTGTTATATCGTTCCTAAGGTATATGTAAGGTTTTTTTAATGTGCTTTTCTAAAATGTGCTGTAAAGAAATCTGTGTTTTTGAAACTAATGAAGACAGCAGAAGTCAATGATTTAAGTTTATTATTTAGCCTGACATGTTTACTGTTACAATTTATGAAAAATATAATAATAAAGTGGAATAAAGTTGTTTTTTACCCAGACATTTAAAAAGAACTTTTTTTAGAACAGTAATCACAATACCATGAAACTGTGGTATTTTTATCCAAGGTTATTATAATGTCTGAAACTTATACTGGGCCATGGCTTATATACATGATTGTAGATCATACGAGATCAAAAACCGTTTCCTATTTTCTCTTGGTAGGATGAGGATGGAGCAGAAATCCTGTCCTTTGAGTTCCAGAAGATCTGTTATGTGTACGACGGCGAGGAGAAGAAGCAGTTTCTGCCGGTGGCGTTTCCCATCAGCTTTCCCATGAGCCATTTCCAGAACTGGAGAGGCTATCAGGAGGAGGTTCAGTTGCGGGCCGCGGAGAAGCGATATGGCACCAACCGTGCAGAAATGGTGGTGCCGGACTTCCTGGAGCTCTTCAAGGAGAGAGCCACAGCACCCTTCTTTGTCTTCCAGGTACTGTACATTTGTGGTTTAGTGGATATTTACCATCAAGCTTTTTATACTGGATTGATGGCATGTGCAATAGAAATAATAAGCTGGATTACAGTTGAAGTCAGAAATATTATCCCACCTGAAATATTAGCCCCCTGTATATTTTTCCCACTAACATATGATGACATTGCATAATATTTTGCTAGATATTTACTAATATTCAGCTTAAAGTGACATTCAAAGGCTTAACTAGGCTAATTAACTGGGTTTCTGCGAGGTCCTAAAATGTCTTTAATATAAAAAAAATGTTAGGTCTTAAATAGTCTTAAATTTACAGAAATATTGTGTTGTAGGTCTTAAATCTTTTTAAACAGGACAAACCCAATCGGGCCAGCACCCATTCAATCACCAATAATCCATCTCAATAACAATGGGATTTTGAACTCTATTTACCGTTGTAGTTTAATTATTTTTCTTGCAATAACATTTGTTTAAAAGTCTCTATGTATTTACTGTTGAGGACCTGAACAGACTGTTTTGCATACATTTAGTTTATTATAATTACTTTTTACTTTAAGAAAAGTTATGTTAAAAAAGGGCATATATACAACTACAGCTTGGTTGTTTTCACACAAAATGTAAAATATTTTGGCTTAGAGTTAACTAAAATTAAAATTTTAATTATTTAATTAAAATAATTTATAATTTATAGTATTAAATTGTTAAAAAAGTTTGATTGTGCAAATAAAGATCTTTTTTCTATGGGCCATTAAAAAAAATTCCTAGCGTTTAATCCTGTATTAGTTTAAAATTTCATTCATTCTTAAATTTAACTTGCTGAAACCTGCAGAAACCATGAATTAAGCAAGTTAAGGCAAATCATTGTATAATGATGGTTTGTTTTGTAAACAGTAGGTAAAAATAGTGGGCTTAAAAGGGCTAATAATATTGACCTTAAAATGGTTAAAAAATAAATAAAAACTGCCTTAGAAAACAAATAAGATTTTCTCCAGAATTCACAGCAGGGCGAATAATTTTGACTTCAACTGTATGTTGAATCTGAATTATTTAATGAAAGTCCAAAAATCAAGTATACGTGTAATTAAAGTAAACTATATTTATGTTTTAATATACCATTTTTGTGAATTTGTATTTATTTATTTATTTCTATTTCTATATTTATGTTTCTATTGATTTCTATTTCTATATTTGTTCATCTCTAAATGAACTATGAAGTTGTTCTGATCATGTATTGTTTATGTGTATTGATCTTGCCCTGAAATAGTTACAGGTTGCTGATGTGACAATAAATAAACAAACAACTAGACTAAACTACTTTTGAAAATTCTCCTTTTAAATGGAAATAGTTTTTGTGGACTATATATTATTATTATTAATTAATAGCAGTACATTGTTGACAATTCATTGATTCTTCTATTTTTTTCTTTTTTTACTTTTATGCTATTAATAATAAGTAATTTTCATAATAAACTAATAAATTAGTTTGTGGTGATTCATGTTTTCGATGAACAACAGCAAGAATCACATAAAAAAAGACTAAATCAGCTTAAGGTAAATGCACGTGTTTTTGAACCACTAAATAGTAAAATTATATTTCACTGTATTAATTATAGTATTTATAACACAATTATAAGATTTACAATGCTATTATAATATTATTATAGTATATTACACTATAATAATCAGTGCTACAGATGCTGTTGTATTAATGATTGTCAACTTATTAACTAACACACTGAGGAAGGCTTTGTGCCGAAACGTCTGTTTGTCTGTTATCACCCGTAAAATGTGAGAAAAAGTAAAAATAAAAACAGTATGAAGCAATGAGTGCGAATCATTACCTTCTTTTGAATAATAGTAACGATCAGATTAACGCACCAAACCAAAGAAGTAACTAAAAAAAAACGCAAGCACGCAGGACAAACTTCAGCAACTTATTAACTAATAAATATTGTAATATTACATTTACATTTACATTTAGTCATTTAGCAGACGCTTTTATCCAAAGCGACTTACAAATGAGGACAAGGAAGCAATTTACACAACTAAGAGCAACAATGAATAAGTACTAAAGGCAAGTTTCAGGTCTGTAAAGTCTAAGAAGGGAAGTGTTAGTAGTTTTTTTTTTTTTTTTTTTTTTTTTTTTTTTTTTTTTTTTTGTACAATTAGTGTGATATTCAAAGAGGCAATTGCAGCTTAGGAAGTGAAGTGGAGACTAAATAGTTGAGTTTTTAGTCGTTTCTTGAAAATAGCGAGTGACTCTGCTGTTCTGATGCAGTTAGGGAGTTCATTCCACCAACTGGGCAGATTGAGCGTGAGCGTTCGCGAAAGTGATTTTTTCCCTCTTTGGGATGGAACCACGAGGCGACGTTCATTCACAGAACGCAAGTTTCTGGAGGGCACATAGATCTGCAGAAGTGAGTGCAGATAAGAAGGTGCTAGGCCAGAAGTCACTTTGTAGGCAAACATCAGAGTTTTGAATTTGATGCGAGCAGCAACTGGCAGCCAGTGCAAACGGACTAGCAGCGGAGTGACATGTGCTCGTTTAGGTTCATTGAAGACAACTCGTGCTGCTGCATTCTGGAGCAGTTGAAGAGGCTTGATAGAGTTAGCTGGAAGCCCAGCTAGTAGAGAGTTGCAGTAATCCAGTTTGGAGAGAACAAGAGCTTGAACAAGGAGTTGAGCTGCATGTTCAGATAAGAAGGGTCGGATCTTTCTGATGTTATAGAGTGCAAATCTGCACGATCGAGCAGTTCTAGAAATGTGGTCAGAGAAGTTTAGTTGGTCATCATATTATAGTTTTAGTACAGTAAACTGTGGTGTATTCTGCATTATAGTATAATATACCATAATTGTAGAAAATTACAGTATTGGGTAATTTTATTTATTGCTTTACTTGTTGTGTTACAGCAGCTATAAATACCACAGCAGATTCATTCAAATTATTTACTATTGTATGGTTCAAAAATACTATAGTATTTACTTTAACTACTTTAAAGCATGTTTTTTTATTAGATTGTGTTGGCTTTAATTCTGTGAGAAACATACTTTATTCACTTCATCCTTTTGAAGTGATTTTGAACACTGTTGATCTAAATACAGTTTTGGAGTTTTTAGCAAAAATCAATTGTAGAAGCTTAATGTAATTTAGAGCTGAATTATACTTTTTTGAAAATAGCAGTTGAAGCTGGCATGGCATTAAACTCAAACATTCAAATTACTATAGTAATGTCATTTTAGTGTGTGGAATCACTATAGAAAGTAGTTTTTTATTAATAGTCATATTTATGTCTGGTGTATTGTTAGATAAAATATTTTTTACTTCGATTAGTTTAGATTTGAAATATGTTCTTCGATATTGTGTTTTATAATGTTTCAATTTTCTAAATGTACTTAATTTTAGAAAAATGTGGTGTGACATTTATTTCATTCAGTTTTACTATTAGCAAACACAAGCAGCAAGGTATATTAGTGTTAGTGTTTTTAACTTATTAACTGACAATACATTGCACTTTAAAAAGAAGCCATTGAGGCACTTGTTGATCATGTTAGATCACACTCTCCATGCCGAATAAATAAGATCTAGCTCCGGAAAGCAGATCCTGTCAGAAAATGTCTGTTTCTCTGGGTATCCAGACAGCAAGCCAGCAGATCCGATGAATACCCAAACTTGTTTACCAGTATTCAACTACCAATTGAATTGTACTATCACTAAACTATCACTCATGAATTGTAATGACAAAAAACGTGACAGAATTTGCAGTCAGTAATATCAGTTCTTAGATCACCACAATTTTTAGTAAAGTAATCGGACTACTTTTGGATTAAATTTGGATTACTTTTGTGCCAAGCACCCTGTTTTGAAATCACCTATATTGAAGTAGGATACTATTTTGACGTATAAAAATCCAGTCTTTATGACTGTAGAATCTAACTAAGGGTCTGAGAATCTTGCAGCAAGCGTATGTGTGTGTTGTTTCAAGAAAACAACCGTTCATTTGTGTATTGTTTTCATTTGTTTATATTCATTTATTCTTCATTTAATAATATGAACATTAGTCATTTGTCTGATTATCATTATATCATTTTATTCATCATTAGTTAATGATTTCATATTATTTGTCATTTGATTATGTTTTATATTATTTTATTGAATAACCTTAGTTGTGTATGATTCAGTGCTCAGACTTCATCTGACCAGGATAAATCCAACATGTGTTATTATAATACAAACAACAGCAATAGAGAATTACTGCTTCCACAACATTGCCTAGAGACAATACAGACCTTGAAATGGAGACATTCTTTTCTCTCATTCTGGAAAACAAGTGTCACTTGAATCCACACAGTATTAAGATTATAACAGTATGTAAAATGGAACTAATAATAAAGCAATGATTATAGGAAAATTGTAATAATATTAAACATAATCAAATGACAAATATTAGTCAATAGTAATCAAATCATTAACTAATGATCAATAAAATGGTAAGTAGATAAATGACTAATTGTCATATGATTAAATAAAATAAATAAATGAAGAATAAAAGAATATAAACAAAAGAGTCAGTCATAAAGAACGGACTTTATGTCAAAAGAATAGATTACCCCACTTTATTACATAGTATCAAATAAGGATGTTTGGTACAAAAGTAATTTAAATGTAATCCAATAGTAGAAATAAAAATTGTGTCAATCTAAGAGATTTTATTACTGACTGCCAATTTTGTCATGTTTTGTCATTGTAATTTATGAGCTTTAGGGATTCTTACGGATCACAACCCATGGTTCAGAATACAAATGGCCAACAGATTTATACGTTTTTTTTTACTCTTAGATTAATTCTAAATTTATAACAAAGAAAAGCTCACGTCATTCAAATCACATGTATGAAATCATTTTAGCTTTCTTGTAAAATATAATGATAATGGAAGAAGTTGTGATAGGTTATTCAGGATGTGGTGGGTTTCTTAGGTTATTAAAGGTTTTTTCTGTCACTACTTGTTTAGCCTGCTTTATTGCATTCAGTGTTAGCTGCACCATTAATCATTAAAAGATCAGGATCTCAACACCCACACAACAAATTCTAAATTGTGCTGATTTGGATATGTTTATTAATCCTTTGAATCGCTGCATTCAAATTTGAAAAAGCAAAAATCAAGAAGAAGATGCAGTCTTTAGTCTTTTAAGTTAGTTATAAAGTTGAACAGTCAAAAATGCAGAAGTTCTGGTATGACGGTTTATAGTTTAGATAAGACCACTGATATTTATGATAAAGAATAAAATCACAATCATATACACTTAAATTGACACTCAAAAATTAAAGTTGGCAGAAATTACATGATTTAACTAAAAGGTGGCAACAGCCAGCCATGAAAAATATGCCACTGAATAATTCTTCAAAAATGACACCTCTAGCAATGAAGCATGAAGTTTGTGAGTGAATAACTGAATCATTTATTGAAAATGAGACTAAAATAAATATGGATTGTCCAAATTATAATGTTAGATTTCTATATTTAGTGTTATCAGCAGCAACAGTAGTAAAAGTGAATTTTTCAGTTTATTTTTATTCAGCTGATTATTTCTTTATTTTATTTTTAATAAAGTTACAGCTTCTAAGTTCTGTTTGTTCAAACCAAAAGTTTCTTGCAGTTAGGCATGGGCCGGTATAAGAATCTGACTGTATGATAACCTTGGATAAAAATATCACAGTTTCACGGTATTGCGATTACTGCTCTGAAATAAATTATTTTTAAATGTCTGGGTTAAAAACAACAACAAAAAATCCCTTTAAAAACAATATATTTTATTTTTTGAAAGATTTAAAATATTTTGCAGCAGTAAACATGTCAGGCTTAATAATTTAAATGAATCATTGACATCTGCTGTCTTCATTTGTTTAAATTTAAAACTGCATATTTGGATATCTTTTCTGCTGGAGATACTGTTGTCCTAAAAAAAACAAAGTATATAAAAAAATCGTACCTTAGGAACGATATTACAGAAAATTTTGATGGTTTTAAAACATTGACTTTTCCAAATCGCGGTATACCTTGAAAACGGTTATCGTCCCATGCCTACTTGCAGTACAGTTTTTGTAATAAATGGAAAGCAAACATTACATTCGTCTCATCCCTTTTTGGCTGACCCTAAAAATGGTCCAATCCTTTACTAAAAAACCATAATGTGATCTGAACCATTGTGATATGTGATCCATTGCACCACTAGCCAGCTCTGTGTTGAAGTTTACTGTAAATACATGTAGCTCCTGGCAGTGGTTCTGCATCAGATATATAATCTAGATCTAGATTTGAGTCATATGTTGTGTGTTTCATATGATCTGTTTGTTTCTGTTGGTCTGCAGGTGTTTTGTGTTGGTCTGTGGTGTTTGGACGAGTACTGGTACTACAGTGTCTTCACGCTCTTTATGCTGGTGGCCTTTGAAGCGTCACTGGTGCAGCAGCAGATGAGGAACATGTCTGAAATCCGCAGAATGGGGAACAAGCCTTACATGATCCAGGTGACTCAGTTTTAGATTATCTGTAGTTTTAGGCAGCGTGAAATGAGTTTAACTTTTTCTATATATTTATGTATATACCATGGTGTGAAAAAGTGTTTGCCCCCTTACTGATATAGTATGTATGCGTGTGTGTGTATATATATATATATATATATATATATATTTGTACATGTTTGTCACACTTTAATGTTTCAGATAATCAAACTAATTTATATATACACTTACACATACCTGCATGCATGCATAAAAATTCATTTAGCAGATGCTTTTATCCAAAATGATTTACAAATTGTCAGAAAGTAAATGTGGCATATGTAGAATATTAAAATTAAGTGTGTTTTTTTATTGCAGTTACTGTAAAGGGATTATTGTACTCAAATTAACTTGGTGAATTGCTCTTCTGTGCAATGTTGTCATGGCTTTAAACCATTTTTTGCACACAATGTGTAGCAGAGCCTAAATGGTTATGCTTTCACTGTATTTGTTTTATAGCCTTTATATTATTTTTTATATAACTTAATAATAAGCTTGAAGATATTGGACAAGATATCATGAAATACTAATAAATAAATAAAAATTAAACCAAAATATAGCCGGCAGCTAGCTCACTGCAACTCTTACATGGTTGCTCACTGAAGCTAAGCGGGACTACGCCCGGTCAGTAGCTGGATGGGAGACCACATGGGAAAGCTAGGTTGCTGTTGGAAGTGGTGTTAGTGAGACCAGCAGGGGGCATTCAATCCGTGGTCTGTGTGGGTCCTAACGCCCCAGTATATTGATGGTGACTATACTGCTTAGTAAGTGCCGTCTTAACCCCGGCATCTTGGCCAAATTTGCTCACTGGCCTCTGTCTATCTTGGCCTCCTAACCATTCCCATATTATAATTGGCTTCATCACCCTGTCTTCTCTCCACCAATCAGCTTGTGTGTGTGGTGGACGGTCTGGCGCAATATGGCTGCCGTCATGTCATCCAGGTGGATGCGGCACACTGGTTGAAGATGAGCAGATTCCACCCAAAACTGTGTAAAGTGCTTTGATTGTTCAGAAAACGCTATAGAAATGTAAGGAATTAATTAAGTTAATTAAAAATATGAAAGATTAGAGATGTATGCTGTATATAGAATAAAAAATAAATGAATAAATAACAAGTAGGCGACGCAGTGGCGTAGTAGGGAGTGCTGTTACCTCGCAGCAAGATGGTCGCTGGTTCGAGCCTCAACTGGGTCAGTTTGCGTTTCTGTGTGGAGTTTGCATGTTCTCCCTGCATTCGGGTGCTCTGGTTTCCCTCACAGTGCAAAGACATGTAGTACAGGTGAATTGGGTAGGCTAAATTGTCCGTAGAGTGTGAGTGGGAGTAAGTGTGTGTGAATGTTTTCCTGAGATGGGTTGTGGCTAAAAGGGCATCCGCTGCATAAAAATGTGCTTGATAAGTTGGCGGTTCATTCCGCTGTGGCGATCCCAGGTTAATAAAGGGAAAAGAAAAGAAAATGAATGAATAAATAACAAGTAAAAAAAATGAATGTAATAAATATAGAGAGATGTATGCTGTATATCACAGTTCAGGCAAAAATACAAAAGTAATTTTTTTTTTTACTATTTAAAATGTTTAAAAAATTATAATTTTTTTATTGTTATTTACTTTTTTCTCCATTGCAACACACATAAAATTTAATTGGCTTCTGGAGCCAGACCAGAATGCTAAATATATAAGAAAAGGAATAGTCACTTTTGATCCTGCCGTGTCCACCTTTAAATGCCTGTCATGTTGTCTACGAACTCTTAGTAAAATGTTCCTTAAAAAGTACATAATGCAGGTTTTGCCTCTGATTGGTCAGTTAATCATGCTCTCTGTGATGTTTATGATTTAGTAACATAAGCAAACCTTTCATGCATAGCAAGAAAGGGAGTATTGGGAGTATATAGTTATAATGAAGTAAATCGAAGGTTGGTGCTCAAAGAATATGATTCCTGTAATACGTGGTAATTGTAGTTTATGTAATAACTGTTATACAAACATGTTATATAGATGTTTTGTTACCATAATAGGGTGAGAAAATCAGAGTTCAATATTTTTATCACCTAAAACAAACTCTAAATGATATTGTTTGAAATTACATAAGAACAATTCATACTTTAGCTTTCCCTTCAGTATTTGTTGCCTATTACTAAATGATGCTGGAAATTCACAATTCACATTCACTGCTTACTAAACAGCTAGACATTAGAGTAAGACTTTATAATTTGAGCTCTTTTTGTTTGTAACAGGTTTATCGAAACAGAAAATGGAGGCCTATATCCAGTGATGAGCTGGTGCCTGGAGACATCGTCTCAGTTGGTAAGTTTCGTGAAATCAGCTGTAATGGCCACAAAACAAGTACTTGTACACTAGAGAAGTGCTTAAATATATGAATATATTTGCTTTTTTATGCAATAACACATGCTTACTGAAATGGCAGAAACAAAAAATCAGTTACACTGAGCAATTTTTTGTTGAAAGATTTGCTAGAATTTAAAATGACATAGTAGGGCTGCTTGATTCACGATTATTTTGGTCAAAATTGTAATCACAATTATTCAAATCGATTATCAGTTAAAGTCAAAAATTTTCACTTCTCTGTAAATGGTTTTTATTCTATTTATTTATTTATTTATTTATATATATATATATATATATATATATATATATATATACATATATATATATATATATATATATATATATATATATATATATATATATATATATATATATATATATATATATTTCCCAAATGATGTTTAACAGAGGAACTTTCACAGTATTTTATCTAATATTTTTTTCTTCAGGAGGAAGGCTTATTTGTTTTATTTTGGCTAGAATAAAAGCAGGTTTAAATATTTTGAAACTTGTTTTAATAGCTCAATATTATTAGCCCCTTTAAGCAATATATATTTTTGATTGTCTGCAGAAGAAACTTCTGTTATACTATGTCTTGCCTAATTACACAAATTAAGCCTTTGAATGTCACTTTAAGCTGAATACTAGTATCTTGAAAAATATCTAGTAAAATATAATGTACTGTCATCATAGCAAAGATAAAAGAAATCAGTTATTAGAAATGAGTTATTATATATGTTATGTTTAAACTGTGCTTTAAGCATCTTCACTGTAAGAAAAAAAAAACTTTTGCTACAAAAGTCCTTTAGTCGAGAGCAGTGAGGGATTTTCTCCTTTTGTTGTTTGATTAAAAATAAAAACAGGCGGCATCAGGATCATTGTATGCTGTCACTTTAAGAATAATGCAGCTCTGATATGGTTTCTCTTTCTCATCTTTTGATTCTCAACTTGTTTATTACACAAATGAGGGTTAATAAGAATAATCACTAAACACCATGCTCTGACACAAATGTGCATGTATTTGACCATTAAAGCGCTCTCATTAAGATGGCGTTAAATGTGTGTGCTCTGCTTGTCTCCGAGGCTAAGCGCGGCGCGCACACACAACAACAGCAAGCACTCTTTTGCGCTTATAAAAATATGAATGATTCAAATGTTAATCAATGAATGATGCGCATCTCGTGCTGCAAAAGTTACATTACAGCACATGCTTTTAGTCATTTTCACGTGGAAATGAGCTTTGCAGAGCAATAAATGTGTACAACTGGAAAGGGGGCAGTATATGATGCAATAATTGTTTATCTCGATAAATGGTTTTTCGTAATTGTTAGAAGCTAAATTCAAAATTGCGTTTTTGATTAATTGCACAGCCCTATGACATAGTAAAGTAATATGTGCACTACTGCTGTCATTTAAGTATTTTTTTTCTTATAAATACTTTTCTTTAGGAAGCATTCATTGAGTTGATAAATTGATAATAGAACATTTATAATGGTGAAGAAGATTTTTAAAAACGCTGGTTGTGTGAATGCATCAAATAACCCTAAAAAGACGCTTATAACGATTTCTGAAGGATTTCTAATGACACTGAAGACTAAAATAATGATGATGGAAATTCAGCTTTGACATCACAGAAATAAATGACATTTCAAAATGAATTCATTAAAATATAATTATATTCAACTGCACTAGTATTTTGCCAAAATATATATATTTTTTTTACTCATATTTAGTCAAATAAATGCAGAAGTTTATTTTTAAAAAACACCTTAATAACCTCCAACAGTTGGATAATACTATTTAAAATTAAGAATAAAACTTAATAAACTTTTGTTTGTCACGTTTGTATTTAATGGGATGAACTTCACGTTACTTTAAATAGTAATGTTACAAAATAATGTTATAATAATTACAAAAAGGTAATAACAATAACCGTACAAAAGTAAATGCTACGCTCACTAGCATGAGTAATGAGCATCTATTTCCTGTGTCTTGACAGGACGTTCTCCTCAGGATAACCTGGTCCCATGTGACGTGCTGCTGCTGAGGGGCCGCTGCATTGTGGATGAAGCCATGCTTACAGGAGAGTCTGTGCCGCAGATGAAGGTGCGTCTGCTTGCTTTTTCCACTTCAAACTATTATACCATCAGCTTTCGGTAATTGCCTATGCTGTGTCTACAGGAACCTATAGAGGACCTGGACCCTAACAGGATCCTAGACCTGCAGACTGACTCCCGACTTCACATTATTTCAGGCGGCACCAAAGTGGTTCAGCACAGCCCACCACTGCGAGCCAGCGCAGGCCTAAAACGTTAGTACATGTGCTTCACCTGTAATGAATCATTTGACGTAATATGAAAGAATGTCAGACCAAACCAACCTGTTCAGTTCAATATATTTAAAACCGCTTGCCAAAGAAAGCTTTCAGATCAAGTTTGGTCTAGCTGTTAAACACCTTAAAAATGTTGTATTTTATATACAGTATGTGTGTATTTATACATATACATACATATAAACCGTACACATGTATAAATATTAAGTAAACTTTTGTATTGGGTGTGACTTAATTGTGATTAATAATTTGACAGCACTAATATTTGCATATTCATCTAAACCTCATTCTCACAAATGAGGACAGTGTATTATTCTGGTATTTTTTTCTGCTATGCAAAAAACAAAATAGACCTTAGCTGTGAATGTATCACACAATAAACCCCTATTACTCGTTTTAAATGATAAAGGGCTGGTTGCATAAACAAGGTTTAAGCTTAAGCCAGGACCAGGGGCCTCATGTACGAAGACTTGCGTGGAAACCTTACTAAAACATTGCGTACGCACAATGCTGTAAACACTGCGTACGCCGAATCTCACGCATATTCTTTTGTACATTCGAATGAACGTGAAACTGAGCGCAACATGCACGAGCACAAAACCCCTCCCCGCCTCCTCCCCCGTATGAATATGCTAATGACTATGCTAATGGCAAAACCCAATGAAAAAGCAATGGCAAAAGCAAGCAGGTGTTATTTGCATGTTTGTTCTCCAGGATTAACAACAAAAGAAAAAAATAGAGAGTTTAGCTGATGCGGTTAACACAGTTGGGTCTGAACATCGCACTGAGTGAATTAAAACGAAATAGTGTGATTTATAGGTGTAAAATGTTGCAGTACTCACATCAATCTCAGTGGCGCAGCTTATAAGTCGCATGTCTACATGCTGTGACATGTTCAAGCATGAACTCGGTTCGAATCTAGCGTATAATGAACTCTTTTTTATTTATTCCCCCGCTACATATCAGATTTTGCCTACTATTTATAACGAGAAAGACAAGTAGGAATCATCAATAAGTTTGTGCATCATATTTTATTTGCACATTTATTGAATGGAAATGTTTCTGATTCACGCATGCAAATTCATTTTCAGATAGTGTCTTTATAGCAATGTGCGTGCAGTAGATAGCTCAGATTACATTGGGAAAACAGGCGACCGCTGCAAATTGCGCTTTAATGTTTAGCTGGTCAACTGTATGGTATGGAAACCTTATATACCTGCTAGATGAACTTGTCTCATACTGCTGCCATTGCAAGGCTCAGACACTTTGTAGAGAGGAATTTAACACAACTGCCTCTAGGAGTCGCCAATGGAAATAAAACACACACGCACAAAAAATGTGCGTACGCCAGCCAGAAAGCTGCCGTGAAGCTGCGCACATTCCCACGTTCAGTATATTGTTAGTAAATCTAAACGTGAGCGATTCTGAGCGTGAAACCTGGCGTACGCAAAGTTTTTGTGCGTACGCAGCGTTGATACATGAGGCCCCAGGCCTTTACTAAATTAGATGATGAAATGGCTTTAGCAAAAATTACTTGAGGGAAAACACAATACTGTGTCTATCTTGAAAATTTTCTGATATATTTTTTGTTTGTACTGTAGAGCTGCACAATTAATCGTTAAAAGATCGCAATCTCGATTCGACCCCCTAGACGATCTTAATCCAGCATTTCTACAATTCTGCCAATCATATTTTCGAGTTCAGGAGAGAAGAAAAGGTGGCTGTACGAGTCTTTTCATTGTTTCACATACGTTGCTCAGTGACATGGACACCTCCAAATGATGTTGAATGAGTCACATACTGTGTTTAAAAGGTATAATTCACCTAAAAATGTTATTTTTGTCTTCATATAATGATGTTTTCGCGTCTGGGAAATCACAAGTGACGTGAGCTGCTGACTCTGAGCTGTTATCACAGAGAGGGCGCGCGTGCTGTTTACTTAATGATAGACGCGCACGCGTCTACTTTAGTGAACAGAACCTGCAAATGTTGCGAGTAACAGGTAATACAGTTGTAAATAATATTCTGTTTGTGGCACAGAGTGATCGTTTGGGAGCCGAGCGCGAAGTATGAACAAACACTTAGCAGTCAAAATAAAACCGAAAGTGTGCTTTTCATTTAAATGATCATATCGCATGTTAGAGTTATGATTACGGCAAGCATTTGGATATGTTTTTTTTCTTTCATAGCGAACCCACAGTTGTGCATGAAAATAAATGTTTACAATGTCAGTATAACTACTCTAGCCTATATATTGTTGAATATAATCTGATTATGGCAAATGTCTGATTTTACCAGTGAATAAAATGGTCTAATATGACAGATTGCAAGCATATATCGCAAACATAATAATTCAACATCAGAATTATTATAAGTAGAATCTAATTATTTTTAAAAACAAGTAGACCTCTACATAATATTAATATCGATGTTGTGCCTTGTTTTTGATTTTACCATACCTTTATTTTACATCTACAGAATCGTGAGAAAATTGTGATATTTATTTTAAGCAAAAAAATTGCGATTCTCATTTTAGCCAGAATTGTGCAGCTCTATTGTACTGCAAGCTATTTTTTAGTTAAAGGGATAGTTCACCCAAAATGAAATCGGTCATCATTTACTTACTCTTGTTTGTAACCTGTTTGTGAGCTGGGATTGCAAATATTTTTTTTTACTATGGAAGCCAATAAGTACCATCAACCAGCATTTTGTTTTTTTCAACATATATGTTTTTTTTGTACAGAAGAAATAAACTTATAAAGGTATAAAACCATGTGAGATAGGGTAAATTGTGAGGTAATGTAGATTTTTGGGTAAATTATCCCTTTGAGGCAGCTCATACATGCAATTTAGTGATTTATAAATGTGATTAATTTCTCAGTTTAAAAGGGTGGTCCCCAGTGTATTTTTTAAGCTTGGCTATGTTTATAAGATGCAAAGCAATGTGAGCTAATGCTTTACTTGTAGAAAATCAAGCAATTTTTTCATAAATCTTACTTTGATTATATACAGCTACTCAGCTAACATGAAAATGACTGACATATTTCCTAGTTCCTTTGAAAGGGCTGGCCTCGAGGCTCTGATTGTTCAGCTAACATAATGTGCCGTGATTCGAGGATTGGCTGCATGTCACTTCCCTACAAGCGTGCGCTTTTGCGATTTGTAAACAGTCCAGTCAGAGGCTCAGAGCAGTGTTAGCTGCCTCAATCAGACAGAAATGAAGAGCACACTGCTCATTCCTGCTCTTTAAAATAAAACTTGACTAGTGTCTTTCACATACATTGGTGTTATAAGCATGTTTAAGTAAAGTAAAACATTCTTATATCTTTTGCAAATTTGTTATTTGATATGTAGAACACAGGAAAAGCGGCCGCATAGAGAGATACTGAAGTGCTGGTGAAGATTGTGGGTGCTTACAGATGTTTAACTGATAAATGTGAATTTGATGCTAAATCGTTAGCGGTGCCAAACAGGATTTCATCCTTGCTACAACATACTGTTAATGCTAGAAACTGTGCTAGCATTGATCAATTTAAACTAATAAAAAATATTTACAGGTTGTGACTCACAATCCACAGCTTTGTCTGTTAAACAAGTTTTTAGCCGATTCCAGCTCTGAACTGAGAGGGATTCTGGAAGTTGTCCTTTGTCAAATGCTAGCGCTATACATATATATTTTTTCATATAATTCACTTTAACATACTACAAATTAAACTGTATGCACTTCTCTCTTTGTGTCGTGTACTTTAGAAGCCCAAATACAGCAACAGAAGAAGGAATCTTTGTAGTAAAGCAGCGTTTGGACAGCATTTTAGCTTTTACTGCTTTAACATTACAGCGCCTCTGGCCATGCCTCTTTGCTGTGAGAGTTGTGTGCGTGAGGTGAATGCACTTAACCAGAAGCCTTTCCTGATCTCAATAGCCCGGATGTATTTTTTATTTTTTTTGTCCCCAATTTCGTTCGCTGTATGCTTTGCTAAGCTAACTCTGTAAAAGCCAATGTCTCCTTTTGCAATGAACTTTGAGCGTCTTACATTCAGAGATGTTGTTTATATTTACACAGCTTTATTACACGTAAACTAAAGTTTAAAATACGATATTGTAGTGGATCACCCCTTTAAGATTTGCATGTGTTATTATGTAATGTCTTATTCTGTCTTTTCACAGCTGTAGACAACGGCTGTGTTGCTTATGTTTTAAGAACGGGCTTCTACACCTCTCAGGTGAGGCATTGAATCAAGGAGATGGCGTTTTACTTTTTCTTTCAGGTTGGTTTATTATTAACATCTTAAACTTTGCTGTGTCTATATTTAGGGCAAATTATTGAGAACGATTCTGTTTGGTGTGAAAAGGGTAACGGCCAACAACCTGGAGACTTTCATCTTCATTCTGTTCTTATTGGTTTTTGCCATTGCGGCTGCTGTGTATGTTTGGGTCGAAGGTAAGTTATCTGCACATTTCTTCTTATTGTCAATGTTCAAAACAGTTTCTGTGGATAATATGATAACACGTTTTACCTTCAGCAATATTTGAAAAATAAAATCAGTAGTGTATATCTTAATTCTGTTTAAGTGATATGCCGACAAGTTTTCATTTCACTTGCTTTAATTTGATACAGTTTTACTCTGATCATAAAGAAGAATTATACATATACGCATACCCATATACGCATACCCATGCGCGAGAGATAATAAACATTTTGCCTTGCTAATCATTGACAGATCCTAAAGTAATACAAATGCTTAGGGCAGTGTCTGGCTGATACTTTCATGCCATTCAGAATCTATACAAGACCTTGAACAAGACTTTCAACTAAACTTGTCATGCCAGTTTTTTTTTTATTTATTTATTTATTTTTTTATTTCCACGCATAAACGCTGCCCCCATAACATATATATTACAGGGGGCAACTGACTCAAATCAGAGTCTTGTAGATGTTTTTTTTTTTTTTTGAAGATGCCTGAAATTTCCAACAATTTGGTGCTCTGACCCGGAAAGAGACTGAAAGCACAAATTTACAAGAATACAAATTCTAAGTGTATACTGGCGCTAGCTATTCGAACGTGCCCAGGCACGTTTGACTCCCATTTCCTAGTTCGTTTGACAAGTGTGAGTCCTCCCAACCATTCCCATGCACGGTTCAGTTGGCTGACCCTGGCCCAGATGGAAATTATTTGCCAAGCGTAGTTCGGTTGGGCTTTGGCACGCTACACGTGTAGTGTGAGTGCAAAGCACGCATGAGCATGAAACTGAAGACGCAATGTCACTTTTAAGGGACCGCCCGCACTCACATTATATTCGGGTCTGGGCACGCTTTTGTCATCGATGCTGCGCTGTTCAGTAAACGCTCACGCTCAGCACAGTGGGGATTACTTTAGTTATATCATTTAAAATCGTTTGATATGCAGTGACACACAGTCAAATATTTTGTCGAATAGATCCGCCACTTTTGACGCTCATAAACATTCATAAAGTCCTCGTGCTGCAGGAATAAGGAGTTTTGCTGAGGGGGTTTGCGTCTTTAATAAACTACAACCGTTTTCATTCACTGAACAGTAAAAATGATTAATTAAGCCATATGAAACAGTCCCTTAAAAGTCACATCTCGCTTTCAGTTTCGGGCTTAGGCGCATGTTGCATGTTGCACACCTCAAGCACACCTCAAGTGAGCCTGATTCAGAGCACTCACACTTCTCAAACGATACGGGAAACTGGCTT